>NW_007093282.1:4032-89274 GCF_000164805.1 Carlito syrichta
TCCAAGCCGCGGGAGAGGACCCCATGTGGGGGGGGGGGCGGGGCGCTCACAAACTGGAGGTGCATTTCTTCTTATTTTATCGTTTCTTCTTCTTCCTATTATAAACACAGAAAAATCGTTTACCCCTCTCCGGGCCCTGCAACCCCAGCGCCGTGTGCAGGCGCCCCGGGCTTGGGGTGATTAGATGCGTTCTTCCCTAATGGCCCAAGGCTCGTTAGAATTCGCCCCGGAGCTGTAACATTTATTTTCTTTCCAATTAACTTTGCTTGCAATTAAGCTTAGGAAGCTAGCCACAAAAGCAGACTCGGCCCGAGGTCGTTTACTACGCAAAGGCATTAGGGGACCTTCTTCCCCGATTAAAAGGGAAGGAGTCCTGACGTCAGCACTTGGGGGAAGCGTCCTGGCTGCAGAGGACCGCGCGTGGGTGGCTGGCGGGGGCGCCGCGACGGCCCTCCTCACCTCCTGGGTGCGTGTTCCCAAAAGCGGAAGGATAACGTCCCCAGAGTGACTCGTGGACGCTTCGAGTTGAAATACACGCGGAACACTTGCTGCTGCTGTATGTCATGACCGCTTAGCAAGCACATTCGTAAACAGTCTCATTTACTGAGAACGTGAGAATTTTCTTTTACTAAAATTATTTTATCACAAAATCAGTACGTGTTCATTGTTTGTTTTGTTTTTTGTTTTTAAATCCAGGTTTTTAAAAAACAAAAGAAAAGAAAGAGGAAGGAGGGAGAGAAAGAACAGCAAAAGAAAGAGGGGGGAAAAAATCAAAGAAATCCAGGGTTCACCCAGAGAAAACACAGTTAACATTTCCATGCATATCTTTTCTGGATTTTGTTTTTGTTTTTGTTTTCTCCCCTATGCGGGAGGCCTGAGACTTGACTTTGTCACGGAATTGCTGTGAGATCTTGAACAAGTTCCTTCCCGCATGGGGTAGGCCTAGGTTTCCCCATCTATAAAACTGGGTGTGGGTCATTTTCTAACTCCTCTTGCTTTGGTCGTTTGAATCCAGGATGCACTTCTGCAAGGGTCAGAGGGGAGGCTTAGAGAAGGCAACAAGCCCTTGCTGCTGTTCTACGTAAGAGACTGAGGCCAGCTGCATGGGCATATCCTGGGTGCTCACTAGAAATGCTGACTCTCAGGCTCCACTTCAGACCTGCAAGATTGGAAGCTTGCAGCAAGATTCTTGGGTGAGTCTCTGGGCAAAGAGGCAGAACTTTGAAAACACGAAAAAAATATTTTCTGTTATAAGATCAGAGACCCCAGAATAACTTCCAGGGGCCTCCTCTTTGTGGCCCAGAACCCTGACGGCACAGTGCCACAGCGCTACCTTGTGGCTCTGGCTGCAGAGAGGAGAGAGGGCGGCAGCAACAGCAGCAGGGCTGGGAGGAGTGCTTCACTTCCTGCCTTAGGGACACTTTCTGAGATTTGGAATCCTAGCCCTTGGAACAAGCACCTCAGCCCACATTTCCAGCTGTATGGTGACAGTGACCATTACATTTAAGGAGAGTGTTTCTGAAAGTATCTTGAAAGCTGGGGTTCCAGTTAGAGCCAAATTAGAACTTAGTTCCCGACTCCCAGCTGAGGCACTTTGGGGACCTTGGGTGGGGGTCTCTGTACCTTCCCTAAGCAGCAGTCATTTGCCCAAGTTGGAATAAACTTGGCCTCTATCCCCTCAGCTCCATTCCCAAGTCTGAGGTGGGGGAGTTTAGGAGAAAAATTAAGTTTTCTGTTCAAGACCCCATGGCCAGCAGGAAGGGGCTCCTGTCTCCGAGACAACCTGGGCCGGGGGAACCCTCCCTTGCCTCAATCACATATACCTTTCTGGAGAACTCAGGTTTCTGTTCTCATCCTGTTCCTGAGGGTTGACATGGCAAGATAGCTGAGGGGAAATATCCCTTATGAAAAGCAATTCAGACAGGTACATGTACCATGATTAATGGCCAGGGGTGCAGATTGGGGAAGCATGTTCCCAGGATCACATAGCAATGCACTTGGGAGAACCAGGACTCTCATCTCAGTGCTCGTGTGAGTTCTCAATAGGAATAAATAGGAATACCATGAGCATGTGTAGAACTTCCACAGAGCCAAAGATCTCAGTTGTAAGTGTCCCAGCTGGACTAGAATCAATGCCCTCCCCAAGGGAGACTGCATTTGCTCATCAGCTCAATAAAGGGCAATGCAGAAGTGAAAGCAATCAGGCATTGTGGTGGGTGGGGGGTGAAGGTGGGGGTTAGGGGCTCGAAGTAGAGTGCAGCTCAGGGGATGGGCTTCCCTGTTAGGGACTCCATTGTACAGATGGGCAAACCGAGCCCATGGCTAGTTAAAGAAACAGCTAGAACTGCCTAGAGGAAGTGTGGCTAGTGCTTCTCAGGCCAAACTGAGCAATGAACAAAATTTTAAGTGGGGTGGACAGGAAGAGTTGGGGAAAGATAGGAGACCATCGATGAGTTTGGTGCCAGGTCTCTGTCCCTGCCCTCTCTCTGGTGCCTCCTCTCCCTGGCTGAGGTCAAAGCCAGCCTTTGCAGAGCCCCTGGAGTGGTCCTTGATGCTTGGCCTCAGGGGAGGAATACTGTCTGCTCCCTGTGGAGTTCCCCGTACTCCTCTGCCAACCCCACACCCTCTCTCCTGAGGGCAAAGGCTCAGATTTCCAGCTCAGCCCAGAAGGGTTAACGGGGGGGGGGGGGGGGGAGATAGTGGGCAGAAGCACGTAGTCAGGGAGGCCCGGAGATCAGCTGCCAGCCCCTCCTAGGGTGAGGAAGGGATTGGGAAGCCAGAATCAGGATGGATCTCAGTCCTGGTGTAGAGCACCCGCTTATATTGCTATCTGAGAACCTGGAGTGGTGTCTTGTGGCTTCTCTTCTTGCTTATAGGTGTGGGCAGAGCAGGGTCCCAGCTATGGTGTTTCAGCCATGAAGGCACTCAGCAACCATGTAATAAATATGGAGCCACAGCCTCATGGAGTTTAACCCGCCTCTGTTCTCAGCCCCAAGCAACCAGCCAGGGTCTTCCATGGGTTCTCCTGCCTCCATTCTGCCCCCACTGTCAGTCTCTCCTTCCTGAAGCCAGTCCTGTGGAGTAGACCCCCTGCCATCTGCTGCAGAAAGCCTTACCTTCTCACCTGACACTCAAGACCCTCTGTGGTCCCTATGACAACCCTCCTACCATCCTCATCTCCCATAGCTGCACCCTTAGGCTGCAGCCAACACACCACTTGCTGTTCCTGAGGCACCCCCACGTGTCACCATGAATTTGTCACCATCACCATTCCCTCTGCAGGAACTGCCTAACCCCATACCACACCACCACAGCTACCAACACAGCAGGATCCTCTCATCTCTGGGATCACAGCGCCAGTCTCCCAACAGGGCTCCCTGCTTCCTCCTCCACTCCCTTGACAGCTTTCCCTACAGCCACCAGTGTGCTACCCAACTCAAATTCCAGTCAGACCGTGTCACTCTCTCACAAACCCCAGACCTCAGGACCAAGGAGTGTGATTAGGAATGTGTCATTTCCACAAGTCCTGTGAAGCGTTTCTCATGCCATGAGAAAATTATATTTGAGTGTTTTCAAAAAATTTTCCCCTCCCACATAACTCTTTTCCCCAAAATTTGTAGAAAAAACCGCATATAACTGTTTCACCTTGTGTGAAGTGACGTCTGCACTCATTTCTCCTGCACAGGTGCTCTTTTCTTTTTTTTTTGAGTTGGAATCTCACTCCGTCGCCCAGACTGGAGTACAGTGGCTGCTCCCGGCCACCGCAGCCTCGCCTGCTGGGCTTCAGCGATCCTTCCGCCTCAGCCTTCCGAGTAGCCAGAATTACAGGCGCGCGCTACCACGCCTGGCTGATTTTTTTATTTATTGTAGAGATGAGGTCTCGCTGTAGAGGCGGGTCTCGAACCCGCGGGCTCAGGCAATCCACTCACCTCAGCCTCCCAAAGGCACGGGATTACAGGCTGAGTGACCGAGCCCGGCTCACAGGTGCTCTTAAAGAAAGAACAGTGTCCTCTCCAGGGCTTCTGATGAGAGAGCTGGAGGCGACCAGATGAAGCATGTTGAGGACAACTATATAATGGGCAACTCTGGACAGAAATGAAACAATCTATCCTCTTTCTGGCATATTAAAGAAGAAGGCACACTAGACACTGTGTGTTGTCTTCTCTGCCATTTTATCCCCATTCTTTGCTCACAGAACTTTGATTTTCTTCTGGTTTCATTTGGCCATGTGTTTTAGAAGTCTTACTCCTTGGTAGGCAGTCCTGATTTGCCTGAGGTAAATGTGATAATTCCATCACCCTTGGCAGGAATTAAGAAACAGGCATGGAATACTTTCTGCATCAATGAAACGTTCAGGAAAGTCTGCTGAGGACCGCTGGGAAACATTTGTTTGTTCTTTGAAAGAAATGGGGGGAGAGAAACAGTGCTTTTCTACCTCTGAATGTTGTTTGAGTATGACAGCCTGGACATGTGGCAGCCATATGGGACCTGGAGGGTGCCAACCTAGGAGAACACACCAGCCTACTGAGGACCGTGGAGCAGAAAGGAAGGGCCTGGGGCCTGACTGCATCACTGAGTGTTGGGGAACTAACCCTACAACCGTTATCCCTGGAGGCTCTGTTGTAGGGATAACAAATATCTTCCAAGTTTAAGACTCTTTTCCTTGGGCTTTCTGTTACTTGCAGCCAAATGCATTCTAACTGATACAGGTGACCCTTACAAGGCAGGGAAAAGCTGATTCTTGAGTTATTCCCTTTGAGGTTTCTCTTCACAGTCTTATAAATAAATGTACAGCTAACATATTAATTAGTCCCACTCCTTATCGTATAGAAGGAGAAACCAGGGAAGGTGACTTTCTATGGTAACACAGTGAGTTACACATCGAAGACTCTAGTTCAGGACCCTTCCCCAGCTTCAGGTGGCTTATCAGGAACACAGTTAATAATAATCCTGGCATTATCTAAAAACCACTGTGGTCAGGGTGTACCGAGCACTTTCACATGTATTATCTCTTTGGATCCTCACAACTGCTCTGAGAAGCAGCAGGTTGCAACTATATATTTTTCAGGTGAGGAAACTGAGGTCCAGGAAGAAAGGATGGCAAGGTCATGTGACCTTTGCATGGGAGGGACTGACCCTGAACCCAGGTATAGCAAGTCCTCAGCAAAATAAACCAGAAGTCTGAGGATATCTCTCCCAACCCCCGGATATGGAACTCAGGAGACTGGCATGTTCATGTTGACTGGCGCTCAGGAGTCTTCTTTGTGAGCCTCTGAGCAGGGTGGATCCTCTACACGCCTCTGACTTATCTCCACAGGGCGTGTGAGGCTTAAAGATAATGTCTCTGAGTGTGTGGGGATCTGGTTGCTTCAGATCTTGCAGGGTAGGATGGTTAGTGCCAAAGCTGAAGGGAACTGGCTTTTGCTGAAAATAAGCCCTACCATCTTGGGACGGCGCCTCCTGTCACCCCACCCAGAACCCTCCTAGCTTCAGCCAACATTGGTCCCACTAAGGTGAAAGCGGCAGGAGCAGACCCATAGTTTACAGAACACCTGGGAGAGGCTGTGGGTAGCTGGGTAATTTCCAAATTAATTGCAGGAGAAACTTAACAAAACAATCTGCAGGCTAAGCATCCCGGGAGCTCACCTGTGAGACTGACAGCTTGGAATCCAGCAAGTACAATGCCACCAACCACAGCCAGGAGGGCCCTTCCTCTTTGAGGGGAGGAGGGCTGACTTCCTTCCAACAGGGACCAGTCTGGGCCTGCAGCTGGGCCCAGAGGAGAGCAAAACCCCAGAAGTGAATCAACCTTTCCACCCAAATCAGAAACTACAGTGAACATAAACAGCTTTCCTGAAACACAACTGCAAGAGTGGCGAGCCCAGTGAGTACGTCCTGACAGACACGTGGCTTCTCAGCAAGAGGCTTTCAGGTCTCACTTTGAAGATTTCTTCCTGAAGTCATCCTCAAGAAACCAGGGCTGCTCCCACTGCCCCTGCAGACTACACATACAGACATGAAATGACCCTGAAGCCTACACTGCAGTAACAACAGGCACACCTTACCTTTGTGTGGTACCTCACAGCTTTCCAAGAGGCTGCTGACCTTCATGAGAAAAGCACAGATTCAAGTAAGTCCTGGTTCTGATAGCTGAGCAAGTCTCAGTGCCCACAGACTCCCCTAGGAGGTAGTGACTATAAATTAGAAGATGGGGGAACAGGGTTGGAGGTCAGGCAGTTTGGCTCCAAAGCCTCTCAACGGTAATATTTTGCATCCCAGGGGTTCCCTGGTTCCCAGAAAGGCACTAAGTTAGAAGTCACCATACCCAGGACCTCATTTCTGGGCAGCCATCATCTTTGTGTGTGATCTTGAGTGAATCCCTTGCCTTCTGCATCCTTAACTGTGCAGTAAGCAGATGTGTGTGGCTGGGGACAATCAGGTGGCCTCCAACATCCCTTAGCACAGTATTTAGTGAGTCTGAACCTCCCTTCCATGAACGTGAACATGAGGATGAAGTGGCATAATGGATGTCAAAGTTTTTGTAAATTGTAGCATCATCATTTGTTATTGTTTTCTAAGCCCTTCCATCCATGTCATTATCTCATGAAATCCTCACAAAAACCCCAAAGTGGGTGAGATGGGGGAAGTTGAACTAGACTCATTTTTATAGCATGGAGAATTTGAACCCACAGAGGCGGCACCCAGCAAGCAGGGTGGAGTCCACGGTGGACTCATGACTCAGGCTCTGACCCAGTGCTCTCACTGTTACACTGCATGAACTTTTGCAAATAATTGAATGCCCCCAGTATAGTAATGATTTTCCCTGCTGTGCCCGGCATTGTGCCTTGCCTACAGCAGCTGCCCATAGTATAGTAAAACTAGGAGAGTGGTTTGGTAGCAAGAAGCATGAGAGGCAGCCCCCATCTTGGTAATTCAGCCTGGATCTGGGGAAGCTTAGGTCCGCACTCACCCAGATGCAGGCCCAGTCTTATAGGCTGCTCCGACCCAGGGTGTCCAGGTTAACCAGGGTCCCCAAGCCCTTGCCCTCTATTCACCATCTGTTGTGTTAACCTTCCAGACAGAGTGCTGATAGTTGATTATATATGCCCTGGGGCCTGGGACCTCCCTGCCTGCTCCATACAGTCACAGTTATGGCAGGTAGCTTTTTACATGACTCCCATTGATCCCTGCCTCTTGGTAGTCACAACCTTGTAACACTCTTCCATTGAGTAAGGGTTAGACCTCATGACTAGCTTCTAATAAATAAAATATGGTAAAAGTGACAGGATGTCTCTTCCATGATTAAGTTACAAAAGACTGTGACTTCCGTCTTACTAGCGTGCACGTTCTCTCTCTCTCTCTCTCTCTCTCTTTCTCTCTCTATCTCTCTCTGTCTCTTGCCTACTCTAATGAGTGAGCTGCCATTTTGGAAGATGCTGTTTTGAGAAACACATGTGGTAAGGAGCCCCAGGATGGATGGGTAACTGAGACCTTAGTCCAATAGCCTGCCTGTCAACAGCCATGTGAGTGAGCTAGGAAGCAGATTTTCCCAGTTGCATCTTGAGAAGACTCGTAGGCTTGCAAGTGACCCTGAAACTGAGGACCTAGCTAAGCCATGCCATGGAAGTTGTGAGACAATAAACGCTGTTGTTTTAAGCCACTAAGTTTTGGGGCAATTTCTTATACAGCAGTAGATAATGGATATGCAGGGGGCTCTCTCATTTATACCAGTTTTTGGTCAGGTTGCCCCAGCACACACGCACACATGCACACATGCATACATGCACACACGCAGAAGGGCCTCTTCCCCCTGGGGTGAAAGATTCAGGTCCTTCTGCCAGCTCAACAGAGACTTCAGGGGACCCCGAAACCTGGGGATCCTCCCAGTCTTGTGTATTTCTGACACTCAGAGGGAAAAAGGAAATTGAAAAACCCTTCTGAGATGATATGCATAGATACACGCAGAAAGAGGGAGGATTGGGGAGCTGACCCCCAAGAAGTCTGGGTCTAGACTTAAAAACCCTGATTACCCAGGCAAGAGACACTGAGTATTTCACTGCTTCCATGGAGTGGATCCAAGCTTCACAATATCCAAATCCACCTTGTAGCCTTTTTAAAAAGGACTATGCTCACTGTCAATACAAGCAGATTCAACCCACTTTCTTCTGGCTCTTAAGTCTGACGTTAAGGCTAGAATTAATTGCTCCCAAAAGGAAATGAGTAACATGCATTATATCCTTAAGCAAGAGGCTTACCTTTGGAGACCTCAGCCAACCCCAATCTGGGTTGAGGTTTTCTCAGAATTACACTGATGACTTCTGCTCCAATCTGTGTTTGGACACTGTTTCCTAACAGTCCTTCTTCTGCATATTCAGAACAAATACTACAAAGGAAATCTAGACATGACCTGACCCCATAGCAAGATCTTTCTGAACATGCTATAGAAAAACTAGGTAGGAGCTGCTATATTCTCAAGTAGGGCTGTAAGTTCAAAAAACGAACAGCACATGGACCTGCTGGGGAAGCCAGGATGGGTAACAGCATGTATGAAAAAGGCTTAGCCAGTGCTAAACTCCCTATGAGTCAGGAGTGTCACGAGGCTGCCATAATCAACTTCATTTGAGGCAGCATTAAAAGAAGTAGAGTGACCACAAAGGTGGGAACAACAGATGTTGGACACTGCTAAAGGAGACAGGGAGGAAGGATAAGGGCCACGCAGCCACACACTGGGCATCAGGTCCATTACCAGAGGGAGAGAGGACTTGTTAGAAGCCCAAACCTTACCTGCACAATTGATTTATGTAGTAAAATCCTCACGTGTGCCCACAACTCCAAATAAAATAAAATAGAAGTAGAGTGCCCAGACTGAGGAGGCGATGATCCTGCTTGACTTTGTCCTGAGTGTTTACATTGCCTGTGGGGTTCACACTTGATTTTCTTCAAGAGCCGGGGTCTCCTTCTGTTGCCCAGGCTGGAGTGCAGTGGCATGATCATAAGTTTCTGCAGCCTCTAACTTCTGAGCTCAAAAAACCCTCCCACCTCAGCTTCCTGAGAAGCTGAAACTATAGGCACATACCACCATGCCTGGCTAACTTTAAAAGTTGTTTTGTTTTTAGAGGTGGGATCTCTCTGTTTTCCAGTCTGGTCTCGAATTCCTGGCCTCACCAATCCTCCCACCTCGGCCTCCCAAGTAACTAGGATTACAGACACATGCCACCACACCTGGCTCCAGCATCCTTTTTGATGGACATTGATTAGTGGAATATATTATAGAAGACAAATGTGATGAAACAGAGGCTGCAACCTGTGACTGGGGAGAAGCAATTGGATGAATTAGGGTTGTGTAGTCTGAAGAAAACCAGACTAGGACACATCGCCCTTGCTTTGAGTCTCTGAGGAGTTTCTAGGGTACAGAAAGCAAGAGGGGAAAGATAGGCAGAATCAATGCTATGTAGTATCAAACTTCAGCTAATAAAAGGAAGACATTTCAAATAGTTGGAGGCAGCCATGGGTGAAACTGGCTGCCTCAGGCAATAGCTAGCTCCCCCATTCAGGAGGGGTGTCCAAACAGAGTTGGAAAAGCACCCAGTGGAGATGTTATAAGAGAATCCATTCCCTGGATGAGGATTAGGTTCCGACTTTTGAAGATTCTAAGTCTCTGGGACAAGCTGTACGTCTCTGGGATATCAGGTACCCTCTGAAGACTCACCCACACATACATTTCTTGGTTCTACACCCTTCCTCTAATAGAAATTCAAATGGCACCCCAAGGAGGACAAGGCAGTACAGCCTTTCCCACAGCCCCACCAATCAGGGTTCTTTGGTTGTGAGCAACAAAATATGACTCTGAATAATTAAGCAGTAACAGGAATGTATTGGAAGTCAGGAACAGTTCAAAAACTGAAGGAAAGTTGTGAAATAAAGCCTTGAAAAGGACAGAATTCAGGACAGTAGCTAAGACACCGGCTCCAGGAGCTAATGGACGAGGTCTTCTGAGTGCCACCGTCAGGGTGACTGATCCAGGTTGTCATCACTGAGCCACTGAGAGCTTCCAGGGACGTTATCTGACTTATTTTTCCAGTATCATACCCTCCTTGGCTAGCAGGGGACAGGGCACATTGGACAACAGACTGTCCAATCATGACTAAATTCAATGAGAGAGGATGTCTTTCACAAAGGAAAATTGGGAGGATGTGATCAGAAGAAAGGAATGCTAGGCTGGCACAATCAAGGATATGAGCCTTGCTTTTGCCAGGATAAGACAAGCAGACTTGTCAAGGGGACCCTAAAGTCTGTTCTTCCAATCTTTCCTATCCCAGTGAGTGCATGATTTACCTGGCCCTATAAAAGGCATACAGGTGCTTCCAAATCAGGAACTTGAGTAACACTGACATTTTGGGATGTGGGGTAGATGTCTTGGTGGAAAAAGCACTGGAATTTCTATTTCCATTAGGAAAGAAGACCAAACACCCTTAAAGAGCTTTCCAAGGGAAGCAACAAAAATATCTGGATAAAATATCTCTTCAAATGCATTGCTGAGTAAACAAGAACATTTATAAAAATCAGAGACCCAAAATGAAATGAAGACAGGAATTCTTAGAGATGAGCAGGCTCTAATTGCCCTGAGGCCATCTGCTAACTCCAGAGGCTCAGACTGCTTTGTAGGTGGTGTTAGGTACAAAAGATAAGAAATAATCACTTAGGGACTGTTCAAGGTAGAGAATGTACAAGGAGACCCTATAAAAGTTGAGATTCCCAAATGTATACATATTAAAAGTAGGGGTGGATGAAAATAAGTGCATTTTCTTTTTGCCTCATATATCCCAACTTGGAGCTAAAGAAACTGGTAACCCAAAATTGCCAAAAGGCACAGACCAAAAACCCCCACAAGCCTGCTCTCCTTAGCCAAATAAACAAGAAAGTGACAGTCTAGCAAGACAGAAAGCTTTTAGACAGTAACTGCTCAATTCCAGCCAAACAGTACAGAAAAACTGTGATCACACACACACTCAAACCAATAAAAGGCCAGTGAGGAGCCAAGCCCCAACAACTTTGGTGATAGGCTGATTGACAGTTCCCAAAGATATCCAGGTCTTATCCCTTTAACCTCTTAACCCTTTTTACCTTATGACAAAGGGGACTTTGCAGGTATGATTAAGTTAAGAATATTGAGAGAGAGAGAGAGAGAGAGATTATTCTGAATTATTTGGGTAGCCCTATAATCACAAATGTCCTTATAATAGGGAAGCAGAAGGAGATTTGGCACAAAAAAGAGATATGATGAAAGCAAGAGAATGAAGTGATATGGATAAAAGCAAAGTAAAAATGGCAGCTTCTAGAAGCTGGGAGAGATAAGGAGCAGATTCTCCCCTGGAATCTCCAGAAGAAACCAGCCTTGCCAACACCTTGATTTTAGCCCAGTGAGACTGATTTTGTACTTCTGATCTCCAGAAATATGTGTTGTTTTAAGCCACCAAGCTTGTGGTAATTTGGTTTAGCAGATATAGGAAACTAATATATAATAGCTGCTATAAGAAAATCACTTCAAATATGACAATATAAGCAAGTTAAAAGTAAGAGGATAAAAATGTATCATGTAAACACTAATCAAAAGAAAACAGGGAGGCTATATTAATATCAGATAAAGTAGACTTCAGAGACAAAGAAAATTACTAAGAACATTACATAATTACAAAAAGGTGAACCTACCAAGAACACACAGCAATCCTAAATGTGTATGCACTGAAAAGCATAACTATAAAATATGTGAGGCGAAAATTGATAGAATTGAAAGGAAAAAGTTACAATTACAGTTGGAGACAAACATCCATCTCTCAACAATTGATAAAAACAACTAGACAGAAAATCAGCAAGAATATAGAGGAGCTCAGCTGTACCAATAACAGAATCTAGTCAACATTTATAGAACACTCCTCCCAAGAGCAGAATACACATGCCTTTCAAGTGCCTATGGAACATGCACTCTACCAACCAAAGAGAATTGAAATCCTATAGAGTGAGTTCTCTAAAGTCCTCAGAAGTCCTCTGAGAAAGATAAAAGGAAAATTTCCAAACACTTGGAAACTATACCAAACACTTCTAAATAATCTATGAGTCAAAGAGAAAGTCTCAGGGAAATTAGAAAGGAAAAAGCATGAAAGTAAATGAAAATGAAGATACAAAATGTCAAAATTTATGGGATACAACTAAACCAGACTCTACAGGGTGGTTTGTAGAACTGAAGGCATGCATTAGTAAAGTGGAAAAATCTCTACTGAACGACCTAAGCTTCAATCTTGTCTTGCTCATTTTGTGCTGCTATAATAGAATACCCAAGACTGGCTAATTTGTTTTTATCCTATTTGACTTGATTTGATTTGTGGGGCACATGTGAGGATTCACTACATAAGTAAATTGCGTGCAGGTGAGGTTTTGGTTCCTAGTCCTCTGATAGTGGACCTGGTACCCAGTGCATGGTTCTGTACCCCTTATCCCTCTTCCATCCATCCCACCTTTAGCAGTGCTCAGTGTCTGTTGTCCCTACCTTTTTGCTTGTGTGTCCAGTGATCAGGGCCTTCTTATGAGGACGTGTGGTATTCCATTTTTTGTTTCTGTGATGGTTCACTTAGAATGATAGTCTCTAGCTGCATCCATGTTGCTGCAAAGGACATGATTTTGTTTCTTCTTTATGACTGTGTCATATTGCCTCATGTATATGTACTACATTTTCTTTATCCAGTCCACTTCCAATGGGCATGAGTTGGTTCCATGTTTTTGCTATTGGGAATAGAGCTGCAATGAACATATGTGTGCAGGTGTCTTTTTGGAAGAGCAATGTAAATTCCTCTGAGTATATTTCCAGAAGTGGAATTGTTGGATCATACAGTAGTTCAATTTTTAGTTACTTGAGAAAATACCTGCTTTCCACAAAGGTTAAACCAGCTTATGTTCTCACCAATAGTGTAGAAGCATTCTCTTTTTTCCAGAGCCTCACCAACACCTGTTGTTTTTTGGCTTTTTAATGATAGCCATCTTGACCAGTGTGAGGTGGTATCTCATATGTAGTTTTGATGTGCACTTTTCTGATAATTAGTAAGGCTAGACATTTTTCATATGTTTGTTGACTACTTAAATGTCAGCCTTGTAGAAGTGTCTGTTCATGTTCTCTGTTCACTTTTTTTGCCTTTCTCTCTCTCTCTCTCTCTCTTATTATTGAGATGTGGGATACAAGTCAGTCTGCCCACTTTTTAATGGAATTTTTTTCCTGTCAATTTATTTGAGTTTTTTGTAGATATTGGAAGTTAGACCTTTGTCCAATGCACAGCTTACAAATATTTTTTCCCATCTTGTGGATTATCTCTTTACTCTCTGGAAGGTTTCGTTTGCTGTGCAAAAACTTTTTAGTTTGATAAGGTCCTATCTTTCCATCTTAACTTTTGCTGCATTTGCTTTTGGGGACATAGCCATGAGTTCATTATCTACTCCAATGTTGAGAAGGATGTTTCCTAAGTTTTCTTTGGAGATTCTTACAGTTTGAGGTTTCACATTTAAGCCCTTGATTCATTTCATGTTAGTTTTTGTCTGTGGTGACAGGTAGGGGTCCAGTTTCATTCTTCTGCATGTGGTTAGCCAGTTTTCCCAACACTCTGCTAAATATGGTTTCCTTTCCCCAATGTTTGTTTTCTCAGCTTTGTTGAAGATTAGTTGGTTGAATGTCTGTGGTTTTATTTCCAGATTCTCTGTCCTGTTTCATTGGTCTATGTTTCTGTTCCTGTACCAATACCATGCTGTCTTGGTTACTGCAGCCTTGTAGTAAAGTTTGAAGTCTGGAAATGTGATGCCTCCAACTTTGTTCTTTTTGCTGAGGATTGCTTTAGCTATTTGGGCTCTATTTTGCTTCCATCTGAATTTCTGTATTATCTTTCCTAGGTCTGTGAAAAAATAATGTGGGAAATTTTACAGGAATTGCATTGAATCTGTGGTTTGCCTTGGGTAGAATGGATATCTTGATGATATTGATTGTTTCAGTCCATGAGTTCATTTATTTGTGTCATCTTTGCTTTCTTTGTGCAGCGTTTTATAGTTCTAATTGTAAAGGTCTTTCATTTCTTTAGTTAGACATCATTTATAATGAACACAAATTTATTGTCTTATAGTTCTAGAAGCTGGGAAAACCAAGATCAAGGACTGACATGGGTGAGGGCATTCTTGCTGTGTTAGCCTAGGGTGGAAGGGCAAAAAAGGGTGAGAGAGAACAAGAGGGAACTGAACTCATCTTTTTATAAGGAGACTATTCCAGAGATAACAGTATTAATCTATTCATAAAAGCAGTACCCCCATGACCCAAACACTTCTCATTAGGCCCCACCTTCCAACACCACTGCATTGAGAATCAAGTTTTCAACACATGAACTTTGTGGGACACATTCAAACCATAGCACACTTCAAAAAGGTAGGAAAAGAAAAAGGAAAGAAAAGCAAATAGAAGGAAGAAAATAATAAAATTAAGAGCAGAAATCAGCAAAATTGAAAATAGGAGAACAATAGAGAAAATCGAGGAAGCAAAGAACTGATTCTTTGAAAAGATGAATAAAATTGACAAACCTCTAGCAAAACTGATCAAGGAAAAAAAAGAGAAGACACATTACCAATAATCTGGGATGAAAAAGAATATCACAAAGGATCCTGCATACATAAAAAGGATATAAGGAATTCCACAAACAACTTAAAACATAAATTTGAAAACTTAGACAACTTAGATAATATTGACCAATTCCTCACAAAACACAAACTACCACAACTCACCCAATATGAAGTAGATCATTTAAATAGCCCTACAAAGGAAATTGAATTTATAATTTTTATAACTCTCAAAAAAAGAAATTTCCAGACCCAGATGGTTTCACTGAAAAATTCTACCAATTTTTTAAAGAATTAACACCACTTGCACAATCTTTTCCAAAAAATAGGAGAGGAAGGAATATGTCTTTATTTATGAAGCAAGCGTTACCTGATTTCAACACCAGGTAAAGATAACACACACAAAAAGCTATAGACCAGAGTTTCTCATAAGCATAGATGAAAAGTCTTTAACACTGCATTAGGAAAAAGAATTCAGTAATATATGGAAAGAATCATATGCCATGGCCAATCAGAGTTATTTCAGAAACATAAGGCTGGCTGAATATTCAAGAATCGATCAATGTAACCCATCATGTTAACAAGCTAAAGAAAAATCACATGATCATATCAGTTAATGCAAAATATTTTTACAAGATTCACACCCATTCATGATTTTTTAAAAACCCTCAGAAGACCAGGAATAGAAAGGAACTTTCTTAACTTGATAATGACTGTCTATCAAAATCTACAGCTAACATTATACTCAATAATGAAAAACAGAATGTTTTCACCTAAGATCGAGATCAAGGAAAAAATATCTACTCCCACCACTCTTATTCAACATTGTGCTAAATAATCTATCCAGTGAAAAAGGCAAGAAAAGGAAATAAAAGTCACATAAATTGGAAAGGAAGAAATAAAACTGTCCCTATTTACAGATGACATGTTTATCTACAAGGACTCTAACAACAACAACAAAAAAAACCTCCCAAAATGAATAAGTGAGTCCAGAAAGGTCATAGAATACAAGATAAACATATAAAAATCAGTTATATTTCAATATATTGACAATTAACATGTGAACATCAAAATTAAAAATATAATGCCATTTATGATCACGTAAACAAACAAAAAAAACCCCTTAGGTATAAATCTAACAGAACATAAACAGGAAGTATATGCTGAAAACTATAAAATGCCACTGAAATAAATGAAAGAAAATCTCAATAAAGAAAAGATATGCCATGCCTATGATTGGAAGACTCAATACATAAAGATGTCAGTTCTCTCCAAACTGATAAACAGGTTTAACACAATTTCTATCAAAATCTCAGCAAGAGCTTTTGTTGATATAGATAAAATTATTATAAAATCCATGTAAAGGTAATGGGACTAGAATGGTTAAAGCAATTTTTAAACAAGAATAAAAAGGAATCATTTACCCAAGTTCAAGACTTGTTTTATATCTACAGTAATCAAGACTGTGTGGTATTGGATGGACACAGAGATAAGTCCATGTGAAGACACAGTGAGAAAGGGGCCATCTCTACTAGCCAGGGAGAGAGTCCTCAGGAGAAACCAATCCTGCTGGCACCTTGATTTGGGACTTCTAGTCTCTAAAACTACAAGAAAATAAATTTCTTTGAGTGGAAAAAAAAAACAACTGTGTGGTATTGGGCACAGATTGCTGAAACAGAATAGAGAACTCCAAAATTGATCCACACAAATATACCCAATTGATTTTTGAAAAACCTGCAAAATCACTTCAATAGAGGAATGTTAAAAATCAAAAACATTTGTTGTGAAATATCATTTTCAGAGTGAGAAATGACAAGGTACAGAGAAAATATCTGAAAACCACATATTTGGCAAAAGATGCATAGCTAGAACACACAGACAACACTGAAAATTGAACAGTAAGAAAACAAACACCCCAAGTAGAAAGTGAGCAAAAGACGTGAAGAAATATTTCACCAAACAGTATATACAGATGACACAAAGCACAAAAAATGATGTTCAACATCATTAATCATTAAAGAGATGCAAATCAAAACCACTGCACACTATCAGAATGGTTACAACAAAAAACCCTAACAACACCAAATGCTGACAAGGAATAAGAGGAACTGGATCATTCCCACAATTCTGCCAAGAATGTCAAATGATATCCCACTCTGGTACACAGGTTGACAGTTTCTTATAAAGCTAAACATGCGACAACCATACAACTCATCAATTGCACCCTTAGGTATTTACCTCAGAGAAGTGAAGACTTACATTCCCACTAAAACCTGTACACAAATGTTTACAGCAGCTTTATTCATACAGCAATAGCAAAAATAATAAAACTAGGAGGGGGGAAAAGTTGACTTTCCACAGATAAATGGTTAAATGGTGGTACATCGTACCATAGAATACTACTCAAGAACAAAAAGGAAAGAATTATTGATATACACAACAATTCTCCGTAACCTCCAGAAAATTGTGCTGAGCAAAAAAAGTCAGTTCTGATTGGTAACATGCTGTATGATTCCATTTATATAACAGACATGAAATTAAAAAAATCATAGAAATGGAGGACAACTTAGTGTTTGCCGAGGGCTAAGGAAGGGATGAAGGTGAGAGGAAAGTAGGTGTGGATACGAAAGGGCAAGACTAGACATCCTTGTAGTGGTTGAAATGTTCTGATCGCAACTGTATAAATGCCACTATTCTGGTTATGATATTATGCTGTCGTTTTACAAGACATTAGCAATGGGTGAAACTGGGTAAACGATACAGGGTCTCTGTGTATTATTTCTTACAAGTGCGTGTGCATCTCAAGAATAAATGTTGAGCATAAAAAAGAAAGTCAATGATGTCTTGTGATTTCATTCATTAATAGTAAACTGGGCTGGATGCAGTGGCTCATACCTACAATCCCAGAACTTTGGAAGGCCGAGGTGAGAGGATTGCCTGAGTCCACGGGTTCAAGACCAACCTGGGCAACTTGGCGAGACCTCATCTCTACAATAAATCAAAAAATTAGCCAGGAGTGGAGGTGCATGTCTGAAGTTCCAACTAGTTGAAAGGCTGAGGCAGAAGGATCACCTGAGCCCAGCAGGTCAAGGCTGGGGTGACCGTGAGCCTGCCGCTGCCCTCCAGCCTAGGCAACAGAGTAAGACTCCAATTAAAAAAAAAAAAAGTGCAAACTGGATGAAACTAAATGATATCTTCCTTGTTTAGGAACCCATACCTCTAGGAGTGATATTAGAAATATTTGCTGATATTTCACAAGCACCAACCAAACAGAGTGGACACAGCCAATCAGAACAGATACCACCTGTAAACAATGGGGAATGCTGTACTGTACCTGAACAATTTGCTGAATATCGGTCCTCCATATCACAGTGATATTGCTATAAAGAAATATGTGGGAATGATTAGCACAAAATTCTGATTGGTGGTTATCTCAGGCAGGGAGAAATTGGGAAACAATAGGGGAGAAGAGCCCAAAGGGGTCTATGGCAGTGTTCAATCTTTAAGAATTCAAGAATGAATTCAAGAATGCTCAGATGATGATGGTGGTGGTAGTGGTGATAACGTATGCAGTATCTATTCACTCCTTTTTTTTTTTTTCTTTTAAAGAGGAGTGGACATCTTACTAACTGACGATCAGAGAGATTTGACCCAAATGCTATGATGACTGGGTCTCAAATTTAGTTTCCTGACTCACGGTCCAATGCTTTTTCCTCTGCAACTGATTCCATGCCAGAGCACCCTTTAAGTTCCATCCTCTTGAGCATGAATGGCTTTTCAAATGTTACAGGTGAAAGCTGTTGAACCCAGGACTGCCAGGGTACACAACTTCAGGGTTACCATGTACATGGCTGGCTGTGTAATTGGCACTCCCTCTGGGGAAATGTGAGTGTGCTCCTTGGAGTTGTGTGACCTGGTCACACTTTGAGGCGAACTCATGAAAAAGAAATTTACTATTGGGTTCAGGACAAAAGGATTTCTATGCCAACAAAATCATTATTCAGGGAGTTTAAAGGGTTGAAATTTCCTAATTCAAACCATCCACCAATATTTGGTTCACCTTTTTATAATAACTATTGCTATGAGGCCAGATTCTTGCCTTTACAGAGTATATTCTTAGCTCTGATTCCAGATCCATTCGGTCAGTGTTTGCCCTGACAGAATTCACAGCTGTGATTTGTGTCTGATCTCTTCCAGCTTTGGCAAGTTGCTCAGTGATGCCCCTGGGGTGTCTCTCTCTCCCCATATGGCCCATGGGGCAGTCCAATCTGCAGCCCATACAATCCAACCAGCCCCAAGGCCTTTACAGAACTCCCTAGGAGAAATGGATCTTCCTTACCTCGTGACACTCCTGACAGCACAGTCACAGCTGTTTGTCTTCCCTGTGAGTTTGGAGGCCCTAGTAAATTCACCTCTTTAGCCCTCAGTTCTTAGAAATCCATCAAACCAGTGTTTTTTTGCATTGGCACCACTGAGATTTGGGGCCAGAGAGTTCTTCATTGTAGGGGACTGTCCTATGCCTTGTAGAGTATTTGGCAGCACCTCTGTCCTCTGCCCACTAGATGCCAATACCCACCCCTTCTGGTTGTGACACACAAAAAATGTTTTCAGACATAGTCAAATGTCTACTAAGGGTTAAAATTACTTCTCACTGAGAATTACTGCCCTAGCCTATGAGCACCTTGAGAAGGAGGTAGTGCCTTATTCATTTTGTCTCCCTACTTTCTAACATTGGTCTAAACACAGGGGTTTGTCAGTGTATGAAATTCAATTAAGAACCTACTATGTGCCAGGCAATGTGCTAATATGCTCTGATCTATATCAGGATTCATCCCCTTCAGGCATTCACAAGCCACCTTCTTGTTTTGTTCTGTTGCCATATCTGCATGCTACCTATACTAGTATTAACTTGGTATTTCTCCCTACATTGACTTACCTTATTTCAAATTAGCCACCTATAATACTGGAGTACAGAGTACAGAGTAGCTACTTACTAAATATTACTGATTATAATTGAATTTACCTTCCCAGTTCACAGCATCGACTTCATAGAAAGAACAAATTCCTGCTTATCTAGTCAATTAGGGAAACTTTAACTTTTATAGAAAATAAACCCAAGAATTTCAAAATTTTTATGCAATGGGATTTTATTTTCCATTCAAAAACTGTCATCTGGGGTGTTGCTGCTTGCTGGTGACTTTGCTCTATGTGACAATTCAGGGAATGCGGGCTCTTGCCAACTCAGGGCTCCACCATGTCCTAGGTTCCCATCTTACTATAAATCCAGATGGCAAAAGAGAATGAGAGCATGAGAGAATGGACCTAGGGTTAGGTCCAGGTGTGACACGTGACATTTACGCTCACCTGCCATTGGCAAGGGCCTCTCCCGAGGCCCTGACTCAGTGCACAGGGGCCGGGGAAGTGGAGTTGCTGACTGAGTAGCTGTTCCTAGTGATGACTCAGCACAGTGACCAAGGTATATGCATTCTGGTGGACAGCGAGCTGGCCTTGCCTCAGGTCACATAAGGTACTGCCAGCTCACGTCGCAGGCATCTGCTTTCACCCCCAGAATGTCCGCTCCACTGCACCCTGTCATCCAGGCCAGCTGAGTCACCCAAACCATTTCAATGACAGCAAATGACCATCTCACACATAGTCAGCAGGGTCAGATGAGGGAAACTCTTGTCCACACGAGTCTCAAATCAGCACACCCATCTCAGCCCTCCTACCTTTAGTCATTAGACACTAGGTGAAGCCAAGGGAAAAGAAAGAACCTACTTGGGATCACCCAGCGTGTCAGGAACAGTCCAGGACTCTGGCTGCCTGCACACAGCTGGCAGCAGTGGGACCCATCCACCCACCTTTCTCAGAAGCAGCCCAGAGAATTAGTCCTGATGCCGACGCCCGGCTCTGGAGTTCCTGACACCTCTTCTTGGATCCAGGCCCTTTCAAAAGGAGCATTTCAAATAGGAGCCATCAACACTTATGGAGGGTGGGTCTTAATCCATAGAGGATCATTAGCTTCACCCAAGTGACGGGCCATCCATCAGCACCTCCCATTCTTCCACCAATTATCTATTTGCTAATTATCTGGGATTAAGAATTGACACGGAGCGACATGGTCATTAACCACATATTTGCACTGCTTATTCATGTTAGTGGGGCTGCTCTGTCTCACTGCGTCTAATTGGACACACCTACAATACTGCACAACACATTTCTATCTACCTGGCTGTCAGCAGCCCATAAAGAATTGCAGGATGTGTTTACTTCCAACGGGGCTTGCATCTTGTCTGCAGGCACACTGGGTGTCTTGACTTTCTGGCGGTATGGACAACGGCTTACCCAGAGCTTACAATCATCTGTCAAATGTTTGTTAGCTCAAGCACTACACTGGGCACAGCACTGGTCCTGGGAGATTCCACAAAGATGAAGGGAGACACCATTCCTACCTACCTCTCTTACGTTCAGTCAAGAGAACACGCGCAAGCAGAGCCATGAAAGAGGGAAAAGCAGCATGCCATGGAAATATGCACAGGAAGATCACTGGAGTGGTAAGAAACCAGGGGAGGCCTCACAGAGGAAGCAACATTTTCAGACAAAGCCAGAAGGACAGAGGAATTCCAGGTTGCAGAAACAGCACAGAGACTTGCAAGGAGAATGGGGAGTGGCCTTGTGGATAACACTCATGCCCCAAGTGGGAAAGGGTGGACTGAGTCACATCATGGAGAACTGAGAATGTTCTGCTAGGATCTGGAGCTTTGTTGTCTGAGTATCAGGAACCATGGAAGAGATTTTGTCTTTTGGTGTTTATGATTGTATGTATTTTGTCTTTTGGTGTGTATGTGTTTTAGTAAACTTTTTATTAAAATATAACATACACACAGAAAAGTGCAAAATTTTTTACTAACTGACCATACCTATATAAATAGCACTCCGATTTTTAAAATAAGTTAATACTAAAATTCCAGAGTTCTACTTTGGTTCCTTTTCCCCCTTTCAGGAATGACCTACACACAATAGAAATGACCATCCTGACTAACACCACTAGCTATTTTTCCCTATTTTCTTGTTTGTGGCTTCTTTTGCTACACATGTGTTTGCAAGACTTGCACATGTTGCCATACATAAAGGCAGTTTGTTCTTTTTTGTTACTGTATAATATCCCCATGATATGGATACACCAATAAAATTGTTGATGAGCATTGCATTGTTTCTAGTTTGGAGGTATGAGCCTTCCTGCATGTGCCTTTTAGTGCTCAGATGGGGGAAAATCTATTGGGTACACGTCTAGGAGTGGATTGTTGGGTCATGGGGTATGCATATACCTACTTGAGTGGATGTTACTAATTTTCCAAATTTGCTTTGCCCAAACAAAGAGGAATGTACAGGAGTTCCAGTTGATCTGTATCCTTGTCAACACTTGGTGCTGCTGACCTTTCTTATGTTTTCTGCTTGTTTGGTGGAGGTGGAGTCCCACCTGGATTGGAATATTCTCACTCTGGCAGTAAAGGAATCAATGGTAATAGAGCTGGAATGAGAAAGGCATATAATGACTGGGCGCAGTGGCTCAAACCTGTAATCCCAGCTCTTTGGGAGGCCAATATGGGAGGAATGCTTGAACCCAGGAATTTGAGAACAGCCTGGGCGAGACTTCACCTCTACAAAAAATGGTAGCATGTGCATGTAGTGCCAGCTACTTGGGAGACTGAGGTGGAAGGTTTGCCTAATCTTTTTTTTTTTTTTTTTGAGTTGGAGTCTCACTCTGTCGCCCAGACTGGAGTGCAGTGGCCGCTCCCGGCCACTGCAGCCTCGACCTTCTGGGCCGGTGATCCTTCCACCTCAGCCTTCCGAGTAGCCGGAATGACAGGCGTGCGCTACCACGCCCGGCTAATTTTTTGATTTTATTGAAGAGATGAGGTCTCGCCTGCCCAGGCGGGTCTCGAACCCGCGGGCTCAGGCAATCCACTCACCTCAGCCTCCCAAAGGCGCGGGATTACAGGCTGAGCCACTGAGCCCGGCGCGGGATTACAGGCTGAGCCACTGAGCCCGGCTTGCCTAATCTCTTTTTTGTTTTTTGAGTTGGAGTCTCACTCTGTCGCCCAGACTGGAGTGCAGTGGCCGCTCCCGGTCACCGCAGCCTCGACTTGCTGGGCTCTGGCGATCCTTCCGCCTCAGCCTTCCGAGTAGCTGGAACTACAGGTGCGCGCTACCACACCCGGCTGATTTTTTGATTTATTGTAGAGATGAGGTCTTGCCAAGTTGCCCAGGCAGGTCTCGAACCCGCGGGCTCAGGCAATCCACTCACCTCAGCCTCCCAAAGGGTTGCCTAATCTTAAAAAAGTTGAGGCTGCAGTGAGGTGAGATGGTGCCAGCACACTGCAGCCTGGGTGACAGTGAGACCCTAACAGAAAGAGAAGAGAGACAGAGAGACAGAGAGAGAGAGAGAGAGAGAGAGAGAGAGAGAGAGAGAGAGAGAGAGAGAGAAGGAGAGAGGGAGGGAGAGAAAGGGAAAGGGAAAAGGAAAGGAAAGGGCCCATAAAAAAGAGTTGCCATAGGGGTGGAATATGCAGGACTTGCACACAAGGTGCAAGTGGACTTAAGAGGGAGATGGAGGAGGGTTTCTGAATGGGGTTGCTGGTTGAGTGAGGAATGTCAGATTTGAAGGCAGTAAGAAACATTCACTTTGGGACATATCATCACATCACAAAATGTAGGACAACGAGATGGAGATGTCCAATAGACTGTTGGCTATATGGGTCTGTTTTTTAGGAATGAAGTCAATGCTACAGACACAGAGTTAGGAGCCATCCCAGAGCCAGGGATGTGGTTGAGATTTCTCAGGGGGTTGTGTACAATGAAAGAAAGAAGGGCTCAAGACCAGACGCCTGCCTTTAGGGGATGAGCGGAGGAAGAAGAACGACAGACAACATCGCTTCCCTCTGAAATGCTGGCAGGGGCTGTGAAGCGTGAGTCAGGCTCTCCCAGCCCCAGCAGCATCCTCAGCCGCCCAGGGTCCACTTCACCAGCCACAATTTTCTCCTGACTGAACTTACATCACTAACCTCAGAAGTCACGTTGCGAAATCCGCATCAGATTGCGTACCTCTGGCAGCGTCCTAGAGACAATGGGCACTAAAGACTCATAGCATCTTGGGGCTGGAGTCTCCCCCCTCCACCTCCACAGCATCTCTGCCAACTAGTTATCCAGCACCCCAGGCAGGGAACTCATAACTTCCCACGACAGCCCATTCCATGTTGAGCAAGGGCAGATACAAGAAAATCGTTTCTTACAAATGCAACCTCATGATGTTGGAAGTCAAAGGAAAAGATAAAGTTATATTCCAATGGTAATGACCCTGGGAATAGGGTACCATGCAAGCACTCTGCATTCCAGAAAATTCATTTCTACGAATGTGCATCTTCTTGCTGGGGTTGAGGTTGTGGTGTTTTACTCACCACAGGAAGCTGCAGTGATTTCATTACCATGTGCACACGGGATGGGAATGTGCTCATCCGCTGTAGGCATTCCTCTGGCTTCATCAAGCAGGGAGTACAAGGGCTCTGGAATGGGGCCAGTCTCTCAGGACTGAAGCAGTGCATGCTACAGCACAGATCCGCCAGGCTGGACACGTGGGAAAAAGGTGGCGGTCAGGTGAGAGTGAGCCCATCAAGCAGAATAGGCGTGACGCCATTGTGTTTGACACTTCTTTCTGAGTGTTTACCAGCATGTGGTCCTGTGTGGGTCTCTGGAGGAGAACAGGGAAGGCAGATCTGAGTCCTTGGGGAAACTTATGGAAGAGACTGGCATGCAAAGGAGAATATGGCTGAAACTTTTTTTGTCTTATTTTTCTAAATTGATTTGGCAGGGATTTTGTTTGTTTTTTGCAAGGTGATATTTACAGTTTTTAAAATAAAATAGTATTGTCTGTCAGGCATGGTGTCTCACACCTGTAATCCCAGCACTTTGGGAGGTAGAAGTAAGAGGATTGCCTGAGCCCATGGGTTTTAGACCAGCCTGAGCAACATGGAGAGACCTTGTTTCTACAATAAATCAAAAAATTAGCTGGGTGTGGTGGCACACGACTGTAGTTCCAGCTACTTGGAAGGCTGAAGAGGAAGGATCACCTGAGCCCAGCAGGTCAAGGCTGTGGTGGCCATGAGCTATGCCACTGCACTCCAGCCTGGGTGACAGAGTGAGACTCTGTCTAAAGAATAAATAAATAAGATAGTATTAAAAGGTTTATTTTAACAAAAACCAATGGTCCCTTGGCCTTGACTGTTCTACCAGAGTGCTGTTCTCTAGGGGTAAGCTACCTCTTATGTTGGTTACCTCCATATTTCTAAATCATATGCTGTGTCAGGCACTAATGGCAGCCTTCCACAATCCATGCTCTCTTTTTCCTGGGCACAGGTAGACTTCTTTCCTCACCCTCTGTCTCTCTTCCCTCTGTCAGTCCCCCAGCCCTTGAGTTGAATGCCAAGCATGCGACTGACCTGTAGCCAATGAAATGTGAACCGAAGTACTATTTATTACCACTTCTAAGCCTAGCCTCTAAAACCACCATGTGCTCCTCTAGAATCTTCCTCCTTTTGACTATCTGGAATGGAGATGATGCCCAGGTAGGCTCTGGTAGCCACATGCTAAAGATGAAAGAGCATACTTCAGTCAGACTGTCTGGATGCGGGAGAGAAGGAGGACTGACCCACCAGTCTGTTCCTACCCACCCCGTACCATTATGAAAAAAGAAATGAACTTCTATTATGTTTGAACCAGTATACATGTTGGCATCTAGTTGCTACAGCAGTTAGCCTACCTTAGCTATCTTATATTTAATAATTTATGCAAGTACAACTACACAAAAATAGTTTAAAAATTATCCAGGCATGGTAGCACATGCCTGTAGTCCTAGCTACTCAGTAGGCTGAGGCAGGCGGATCCCTTGAGCTCAGGACTTTGAGACTGTAATGAGAGCCATGATCATGCCACTGCACTCCAGGCTGAGTGACAGAGCAAGAGTCTGTCTCTTAAAAAAAAATTAGGAAGCACACACTCTCGCTGGCATACTGCTTATAATGTATCTTTCCTTTAATAAATCTATGCTTCCTAATTTAAAAAATTAAAGAATAAAATACTAGGAATAAATTTAAGCAAAGAAATGCAAGACTTGTACTCTGAAACCTATAAAATGTTGTTGAAAGAAATTAAAAAGACCGAAATCAATGGAAAGACAACCCATGTTTGTATATTCAAAGGCTTAATATTGTTAAGATAGCAATACCATCCAAATTGATCTACAGATTCAATACAAGCCCTATTAAATTTCCAACTGCCATATCAGAAACAGAAAATCCAATCCTCAAATTCTTTTTTTTTTACTTTATTTTATTATAAAGATGTGGGGTACAAGTCAGGATTCGGTACATAAGTAATGTATGCACAATCCTTAAATTCATGCAAATTGCAAGAGATCCAAATAGCTAAAAGGATCTTGAAAAGAACAAAGCTCACACTTTCCAATTTTGAAACCTACTGCAAAGCTACAATGATGAAACAGTGTAGCAAAAGGACAGATGTATAGGTCAATGGGACTTACTATAATTGAGCATTCAGAGGGGGAAAATACATCTATAGTCACTGATTTTTCAGCAAATGTGCCTTCAATGGAAAAAGAATTGCCTTTTCAACAAATAGTGCTGAGACAACTGGTTATACACGTGCAAAAGAATTAATTTAGACCTATACTTCACACCATTCACTAAAAACTCAAAGTGGAATAGACCTAAATGTAAATACCAATGCTGTAGAACTTATAGAAGAAAACATAGATGTACATCTTTGTGGTGTTAGATTAGTTAATAGTTTGTTAGGCATAACACCAAGAGCACAATGACAAAAGAAAAAATAGATAAACTGGACTTTATCAAAGTGAAAATCTTTTGTGTGCCAAAGGACACTATCAAGAAAGTAAAAAGACAACCCACAGAATGGGGTATCTTATGAGGGTTAATACAGAATACATATTTTTTTAAAAAATGTACAACTCAACAATAAAAATACAACCCAATTACAAAATAAATGACCAGTAAGCAAATGAAAAGATGTCCAACATACACTAGTCTTTAGGGAAATGCAAGTTAAAACCACAATGAGAATGTGGAACCCTTGTGCGTTGCTAGTGGTAATGTAAAATGGTGCAGCCACTGTGGAAAACAGTTTGGCAATTCCTCAAAAAGTTAAACATAAACTTATCAAATGGGCCAAGCATGATGTCTCATGCCTGTAATCCCAGCACTTTGGGAGGTCGAGACAAGAGAATTGCTTGAATTCAGGAGCTCAAGACCAGTCTAGGCAACACAGTGAGACCTCATCTCTAACAGAAAAATTTTAAAAATCCCAGTGCTTTTGGAGGCTGAGGTGAGTGGATTGCCTGAGTCCGCGGGTTCGAGACCTGCCTGGGCAACTTGGCGAGACCTCATCTCTACAATAAATCAAAAATTAGCCAGGTGTGGTAGGGCGTACCTGTAGTTCCAGCTACTTGGAAGGCTGAGGCGGAAGGATCGCCAGAGCCCAGCAGGTCGAGGCTGCGGTGGCTGGGAGCGGCCACTGCACACCAGTCTGGGCAACAGGGTGAGACTTCAACTCAAAAAAATAAAATAAAATAAAAAATAAAAAAAATCAACCTATAGTACCAGCACATGCCTATAGTACCAGCTACTCAGGAGGCTGAGGTGAAAGGATTGCCTGAGCCCACGAGGTTGAGGCTGCCGTGAGCTGTGATTGTGCCACTGGACACCAACCTAAACAAGAGAGCAAGACTAAAAAAATTAGGAAATTACTCAGAAACTCTACTCCAAGTTATACACTCAAGAGAAATAAAAGCATAGGCACATCAAAAACTTATACATGCATGTTTACAGTAGCTTTAATCATAACAGCCAAAAAGTAAAAACCCAAATGCCTATCAACTGATGAATGCATAAACAAAATGTGGAATACCTATAAATGGAATATTATTCAATCATAAGAAAGAATGGAGTATTGATATATACTACAGCATGCAAGAACTTTGAAAACATCGGGGTAAATGAAAGAAGCCAGTCACACAAAGACAATTATTGTATCATTCCATTTATATGAAATATCCAAAATAGGCAAATCCACAGAGACAAAGATTAATGGTTATTAGGGGCTTTGGAGAGGGTAAATTAAGGATTGACTGCTAATGGGTTCAAGATTCCCCGAATGGATGATGAAAATCTTCTGGAATGAAATAGTGGCGATGATTGCACAACTCTGAAAGCATTCTAAAACCCACCAAATTGCACACTCTAAAATGGTGAATGTTATGGTGTGTGAATTAGATCTCAACTTTTAAAGTCAATTAAAACAATATAACTTTCAACAAAAAACAGCAATCCCTTGCCCCCCTTCTTCTACCACAAGTTTCCTTCTCAGAAGCTGTCATTTCAAACCCTTTTAGCTATTTCTTATACTGTTCACCTCCATATTTTTAAGCAAAATTCTTTCTTTAATATTTCTTGATTTATTGGTTTTAGACATTATATATTGACTCCTTAATATGGACAATGAAAGTTTGGATTTCACCGTTAACCCCACTTTCCTAATAGAGTCATATCATAATGTTTGCTTAAATTGGTGTTCAGTGTCTATATTAGTATGTGTATCTAATGCTTTTTTTTCCTTTTTTTTTTTTTTTGAGATGGAGTCTCACTCTGTCGCCCAGACTGGAGTGCAGTGGCCGCTCCCGGCCACCGCAGCCTCGACCTGCTGGGCTCCGGCGATCCTTCCGCCTCAGCCTTCCGAGTAGCTGGAACTACAGGTATGCACTACCACGCCCGGTTGATTTTTTTATTTATCGTAGAGATGAGGTCTCGCCAAGTTGCCCAGGCGGGTCTCGAGACAGCGGGCTCAGGCAATCCACTCACCTCAGCCTCCCAAAGCGCGAGATTACGGGCCGAGCCACCGAGCCCGGCTTCTAATGCTCTTCTTAAATGCCTGGTGATCTTTGGCTTTCTGGTTATATTTAAGAGTAAGGCCTCAAATGAGAGACTCTATTGGTGGGAGGCATTTCACTGCACAGTGAGCTGAATCTTGTAGGGAGACTTTCACGTGTTAGACTTTGGAGGTCTTTGCGCCAGAACCCTTCACCTTTCCTAGAGCTGTACACTGCACTCTCCTACCTGGAGTGACGTGTCTAGCTGATGTAATTCCTGGCACAAGAAGCGACAATAGTGGTTGCTGGGGCCAGGGCCCTTAAAGAGAAGTTCTAAAGCTTTTTGTGCAGACTTCCAGTTCATTCCAGTATTTCATCCCCACTCTTCTGCACTTGGATCCCTGGACTCAGCAGCTCTTGAGCTTGATTTTTTCCGTCAGTGACCGAGGGCTGGGATGAGGTACAGAGGAGGAAGGTAATTGAAGGGGGGTGGGAAAGGCCCAGACTTTTAGCCAATACTCCAGTTGTTAGCTCCATAGCTCATCTTCACTTTCTTGTGAATTTGGTGTGTCCAGTCCTGAGTCTTCTGGCGTCTGCGACATGAATTGTCTCACCTTTCCTAGCCCCCTCTGCAGGCACTTAGGTTGGTATTATAGCACCCAAAGCTCTGCTAAGGTAGGTAGCTACCTCTACTCCATCTCATTCCCACCTTCCAAAGGTTTGTTGACATCTCACTGTGTCACTGTACTCTCTGCCCTTCTCATTATCCTCAGGATTTATGCTTTTTTTTTTTTTAACTTATAGTGGAAAGTTGGAACAGAGAGGAGAGAAACAAGTGTGTTTGATCATCATGTTTAACTAGAATCCCAAACATTTATTTTAAATGGGTGACAAGATAAGATCTGCTTTCTCCTCAACATTGAAAAGCACTTACATTCAGGTCTCAAGTTTTTAACAGCTTGTATAGTTGTTTCCTTATGTTTTGTTGCTGCTTGTTTTTGGCATAGATTTCTGGGGAAAAAATATAAATGGTTGTGTGATGATTTTGACCATGTTCTAACCGACCTTGAGAGACTGTAGGTTTATGGAAAACCAAGTAAATAAAAAAGGAGAAAGTTATTGACAGCAAAGAAACACAAAGTGGCACAAGAGCAAAGTGTGATCTCCTTGTCACAACAATGAATGCTATTTAGATGATCCTCTGAGATTTTTTTGGTAATCAAAACAGTTTTGTATTATTTATTGATGAATTTGCTATCTGGTCTATAACATCTGCTTCCACGACTGTCTGTCTGGAGCCTTGAGTGTTTGTCTAAAAGAAGTAACTTCTACAGAAAGAGAATAAGCAAAGACCCAGCAACTACTTCCTTAAGCCAGCACTGGAGGCTGAGGAGTTCAGAAGGTATCTTCAGATGGCATCCTTTGGGTCATCCTTGCCTTGGGTTACCATTGTAAAATCTTATAAGGACTTCTTTCTCAACCATATCATTGCAACCTTGAGGACCAGCTGGTTTCCCTTTGTCTACCCAGAATCCAGAGGTCTTTCCAGCTCCTAGTTAGTGACAGTTGGCCTTAGGCCAAGTTCTGGGATGCAAGTTAACACTGTACCATCCTTACAGATCACTGGCATTCTCATGGTGTCTTCTTCATCCAAAACTATACCTTCTCCAGGTCAAATACTTGCTTTTTGCAGTTTCTCACTGAAACATTAATTTGTATGTATTTCTCACTAACTGGCACAATTTGCAGGGACAATTTGCAATTGCAATAGGCACTTTGGGGAACTTTTTTTCCACTTTCTTTCTTTCTTTTCTTTTTAGAGTGTCTCACCACATTGCCCAAGTTGGAATGTAGCGGCTATCTACAGGTGCAATCATAGCTTACAGCAACCTTGAACTCCTGGCCTCAATCAATCCTCCCACCTTAGTCTCCCAAGTTGCTGGGATTGCAGGTGTGTACCACCATGCCTGGCTTGCTTTGGGGAACTTTTTTATATGAACAAGATTGTTCATTTAAGAGGTAACTTTGAAGAAATAGGAAAGAAATCCTCATGAGGAGATTGTCTTGTTTATTTTTAAAAGATTATTTCATATAATATGGGAGGTACCTTTTTCCTTTTTATTCTTAGAGATTAATAGTGTTAGCTTTTGATTGTAGTGCTTGAAAATATTGTCAAAGATCTGACTACTGTATAAACCAGGTGTAATCCTCTCTTTAATGTGTGCATATGTCAAAATGGGTTTTTTACAGATATGCTTTCTTCCCTCTCCTTGAAAAGAAAACATAATTAGGTTTACTGTAATAATTTATTTATCTAATGATCTGAAGCTAACTCTGTCTCTCTTTTATTCCTGTTCCTCTCTCTGTGTTTTTCCCTTTCTTAAAACATTTTAAAGATTAAATGATCAAAAAGACATTTAGTCACTACATCCACATTCTAGGAATATCAAGTTCAGATGTTTAAAAAGAGAAAATGTCATTAAATTGTATTTTTTGTAAACACTGAAAAGTATAGTTATATGATAGTCTTTCTTCCTATGGTTACAGGATAAGAAAAAAGGGCCTTAATTCCAAGATAAAGAAGAGTTTCAGTATGATTCAGGTCCTTAAGAATTAGTTTACCATATAAAAATGTCAGCACAAATTTTGGTGTGCCTAAAAACCTGGATTAAATTTCTCATGAGCTAGACATTCCAAATGACCTACATTGGTTTTATGAGTTAAGTTACAACTGTCTCCAAAACTTGTGTAGAATTACTTACAAATTTATATATCGTTGCATTCAACTAGATGGAATGGTAACAATGGATTTTTTTCCCAAGGGTTTAGTATAATTATATTCTTACAATGCTAAAATTCAAAGGAATTAATGAATTAGCTAAAATTGCAATTTCTAGATCTTTGATGAATTTTAAACACATAGACAAATAATTAAGTTAATTAATAATCACTGGATGCCCAGTTTCTAACTAAGAAGTAGATATAAAACATTATTCATATTTTGTTAAAGATTTTTGCATCTATGTTCATCAGGGTTTTCAGTCTGTGGTTTTCTTTCTTGGTTGTGTCTTTGCCAAATTTTGGTATCAGGACGATATGGGCTTTGTAGTATGAGTTAGGAAGGAATCCCTCTTCCTCAATTGTTTGAAATAGTTTCAGTAGGACTGTTACCAGCTCTAACTTGTACATTTAGTAAAATTTGATTGTGAATCTTTCTGATTCAAGACTTTTTTAGTAGGTAAGTCTTTTATTATTGATTCAATTTCATGGCTCATTACTGGTCTGTTCAGGGTTTTAGTTTCTTCCTGTTTCAATGTTGGGCAGTTGTGTGTTTCTAGAAATGTATCCATTTCCTCTAGATTATCTAGTTTACATACATACAGATGTCTATAGTAACCTCTAAGAACCTTTTGTATACTAGCAAACCATATCCAACAGCACATCAAAAAGATCGTTCACCATGATCAGGTGGGCTTTATTCCTGGGATTCAAGTTTGGTTCAACATACCCAAATCAATAAACATGATCCACAAAAGCATTTGATCAAATCCAACATCTCAGCCTGGCTCGGTGGCTCAGCCTGTAATCCCACGCTTGGGAGGCTGAGGTGAGTGGATTGCCTGAGCCTGCGGGTTCGAGACCCGCCTGGGCAACTTGGCGAGATCTCATCTCTACAATAAATCAAAAATTTGCCGGGCGTGGTAGTGCACGCCTGTAGTTCCAGCTACTTGGAAGGCTGAGGCAGAAGGATCGCCAGAGCCCAGCAGGTCGAGGCTGCGGTGGCTGGGAGCGGCCATTGCACTCCAGTCGGGGTGACAGAGCGAGATTCTAACTCAAAAAAAAAAAAAAAATCCAACATCCTTTCATGACAAAAAAAAACCCTCAACCATCGAGGCATAGAAAGAACACACCTCAAAATATTAAGAGCCATTTATGACAACATTATATTGGATAGGTTGGAAGCATTCCGCCTTAGAACTGAAACTAGACAAGTATGTCCATTCTCACCACTCTTAGTTAACATAGTACTAGAAGTTCTAGCCAGAGCAATCAGACAAGAGAAACAAATAAACAGTATCCAAATACAAAAAGAGGAAGCCAAATTATCTCTCTTCACAGACATTATTATTCTATATCTAGAAAATCCTAAATATCCTGCCAAAAGACTCCTAAGCCTCATAAACAACTTCAGTAAAGTCTCGGGTTATAAAATCAATGCTCAAAAATCAATAGCATGTCTATATACCAACAACATTCAAGCTGAGAACCAAATCAAGAACACAATTCCACTTACAATAGCTACAAAAAGATTAAGATTCTGGGGAATACATTTAATGAAGGAAGTGAAAGATCTCTACAATGAGAACTACAAAATGCTGCTGAAAGAAATCAAAGATGACATGAACCTATGGAAAAACACTCTATGCTCATGAATCGGAAGAATAAATATTGTTAAAATGTCCATACTGCCCAAAGCAATCCAAAAATTCAATGAATCTCAATGCAGCATCATTTTTCGCAGAACTAGAAAAAACAATTCTTAAATTCATAACGAAACAAAAAAGAGCCTGAATAACCAAATAAATCCTAAGTAAAAGAACAAAGCTGGAGGCATCACATTACTGGACTTTAAACTTTACTACCTGCCTGGACAGCTTGGCGAGATCTCATCTCTACAATAAATAAAAAAATCAGCCAGGCATGGTAGCGCATGCCTGTAATTCCGGCTACTCGGAAGGCTGAGGTGGAAGGATCGCCAGAGCCCAGCAGGTCGGGGCTGCAGTGGCCGGGAGCGGCCACTGCACTCCAGTCTGGGTGACAGAGTGAGACTCCAACTCAAAAAACAAACAAACAAAAAAACTTTACTACAAGGCTACTATAACCAAAACATCATGGTACTGGTACAAGAATAGACACACAGACCAATGTAACAGCATAGAGAACTCAGAGATAAAGCCATTCACCTGCAACCAAGTGATCTTTCACAAAGTCAACAAAAAATAAACACTGGGGAAAGAACATCTTTTTTTTTGAGTTGGAGTCTCACTCTGTCGCCCAGACTGGAGTGCAGTGGCCGCTCCCGGCCACCACAGCCTCGACCTGCTGGGCTCCAGCGATACTTCCGCCTCAGCCTTCCAAGTAGCTGGAACTACAGGCACGCGCTACCACAGCCGGCTAATTTTTTTTTTTATTTATTGTAGAGATGAGGTCTCACCAAGTTGCCTAGGCGGGTCTCGAACCCACGGGCTCAGGCAATCCACTCACCTCAGCCTCCCAAGGCATGGGATTACAGGCTGAGCCACCGAGCCCGGCTGGGAAAGAACATCTTATTCAGTAAAACAGTGCTGGGAAAACTGGCTAACTATATGCAGAAGAATGAAGCTGGACCCCTTCTTCTCACCACATACACAAATCAAGTGTAAGACCTCAAACTATAAAAATACCTGAAGAAATCGTAGGGAACACTCTTCTGGACATTGACCTAGGCAACAAATTTACAACCAAGTCCTCCAAAGCACATGCAGCAAAAACAAAAACTGACAAGTGAGACCTAACTAAACTAAAGAGCTTCTGCACAGCAAAAGAAACTATCAGCAGAGTAAACACACACATATATATGTGTGTGTGTGTATAACTGCCACCTCAAAATTGTTAAAATAAAATGAAAGAAGTGCTGAATGCATGTAGAAAAAAATAGCTAAACAATTCTTGGTTTTCTGTCATCTAATTTTTTCTTATGTCTGGAAAAAAGTCAGTCACAATCATGCATCACTTTGATAATGGAGATATGTTCTGAGAAATGTGTGATTTCATCGTTGTGTGAACATCATAGACTGTACTTACACAAACCTAGATGATACAACCTACTACACACCTAAGCTACCTGGTATAGCCCATTGCTCCTGGGCTGCAAACCTGAATGGTATGTTACTGTAATGAATACTGTTGGCAACAATGGTATTTGTATATCTAAACATAGAAAAAGTATAGTAAAAATACAGGATAAAAGTTTTTTTAAGTGGTACACCTGTTTAGGGCACTTACCAAAAAGGAAGTTTGCAGGGCTAGAGGTTGCTCTGGGTGAGTCACTGAGTGAGTGGAGAGTGAATGTGAAGGTCAATGACATTACTATACACTACTGTAGATTTCATGAACACTGTACACTTAGGCCACACTACATTTATTAATCTTTTTTCTTCAGTAATAAATTAACCTTAGCTTACTGAAATTTTTTATTTTATAAACTTTTAAATAAAAAAAAAAAAATCCTGGACTCATAACTACACACCTTAAAACACAAACACATGGTATAGCTATACAAAAATATTTGCTTCCTTTATATCCTTATTCTGCAAACTTTTCTATTTTTAAAATATTTTACTTTCATGATTTTATTTTTTAGGGCACACAAGCCAAACGCAGTGGCTCACGCCTGTAATCCCAGCACTTTGGGAGGTAGAGGAGAGAGGATTATCTAAACCCAAGGGTTTGAGACCAGCCTGGACAACTTGGTGAGACCTCGTCTCTAAAACAAATAAAAGAAATTAGCCAGGCATGGTGGCATGTACCTGTAGTTCCAGCTACTTGGAAGGCTGAGGCGGAAGGATTGCCTGAACCCAGCAGGTCGATGCTGGGGTGGCCGTGAGCATGCCACTGCACTCCAGCCTGGGTGACAGTGAGGCACACACACTAACCTAGGGCTACACAAGATCAGGACCATCCATATCACTGTCTTTTACCTCCACATCTTGTCTCACTGGAAGGTCTTCCAGGCAATAATAGGCATGGAGCTGTCATCTCTTATGACAGTAATGCCATCTTCTGGAATACCTCTGAAAGGACCTGCCTGAGGCTGTTTTATACTTAATGTTTTCATATAAGAAAGAGTACACTCTAAAATAAGAATAAAAAGTATAGTATAAACCAGTAACATAGTCATTTATGACCATTATCAAGTATTATGTACTGTACATAATTGTATGTGCTATACTTTTATAAGACTGGTAGCACAGTAGATTTGTTTACCCCAGGCTCCTCACCACAAACATGTGAGTAATGCATTGTGCTATGATGTTACAACAGCTAGACCTCACTGGGTGATAGGAATTTTCAGCTTCGATACAATCTTATGGGACCACCATGGAAACATCATTATGCAGCAGATGACTCGACTTTGGTTAAAGGTGATAATTACTATAAATGGTTGACTATTCTAAGGAAAATAATTATAGATAAACACAAACATGAGCCGGGAGCAGTGGCTCATACCCGTAATCCCAGCACTTTGGGAGGTCAAGGTGGAAGGACTGCTTGAGCCCAGGAGTTCGAGACCAGCCTGGGTAACACAGAGAGACCTCATCTCTACTAATAATCACCAAAAAAATACAAACATGTATGCGATGTAATGGATATGATTATCTCTTCATTTTTAAAATAAAGAAAAATAAAAAAATATTTTTAAACGTTGTTTCAATTTATTCAGTTAGTAAACGTAATATAACATATCTTGCTTTATTTAATATACTAACATTTTAATTGTGTTTTGAAGCTATGGACATAAGCTTTAGGTTTATTAGTCATTTGTATATTTATATAACAACATATATCTAGATATATATTATAAAAGGATACTAATAAATCCTTTCTCACACATCAGTATGTAATTTTTATGTAAAACTACTAAAATATTTCATGCCCATAGTAAAGGCTTTGGTTTTTTGGTCACTAAAATATTATTTTAACTCACTAAAATATTATTTAACTCCTGGTGCTTTCTTTTTTCTTTTTTGAGTTGGAGTCTCACTCTGTTGCCCAGGCTGGAGTGCAGTGGCACTCTCACGGCTACCCCAGTGCCGACCTGCCAGGCTCCGGCGATCCTTCCACCTCAGCCTTCCAAGTAGCCAGAACTACAGGCGCATGCTACTATGCCCAACTAATTTTTGATTTAGTGTAGAGACGAGGTCTTGCAAGTTGGCCAGGCTGGTCTCAAACCGTGGGCTGAGGCAATCCACTCTCCTCGGCCTCCCAAAGTGCTGGGATTACAGGCTGTGCCACAGAGCCTGGCCTGGTGCTTCCTAACATACTTAGTTACGTTTCTAATAATCACTGTTCCTTATTTCTATGTTGTTACAATATTGCCTATCTTGTGTTTAGAGACTCATGACTCATACTGGCATATAGTGTTTTGTTGTGCTTTGCAGATACTGCATTTTTTACAAATTGCAAGTCTGTGGCACCCCTGTATCAAACAGGGCTATCAGTGCCATTTTTTCAACAACATGTGCTCACTTCATGTCTGTGTCAGCATTTTTTTTAGCAATAAAGTTTGTTTTCATTAAGGCATGTACTTTTTTTTAGACATAATACTATTGAACACTTAATAGATGACATCATAGTGTACATATAACTTTCATATACACAGGAAAACCAAAAAAGTGTGTTTGATCTGCTTTATTGCAGTGGTCTAGAATTGAACTCTCAATATCTCTGAGATATACCCGTACTTTTCTCCTCTCATGATCTTTTCTTGATTTTTCTCTTTCCCAAATTCAAAATAACAAAAGTGTGAAGATATTTTTTATGTCTAAACAGTAACTCAATTTTCTAAAATAGTCAGAAAGTAGCACAAAGACTTACTCCCAAGCCACCTGTAAAAGGAAAGACAAAAGGAATAATTAGGTTTGTCTAGAATATTTCAAATTATATTCATAACTATTATGAGAATGTTTTGGACGCCAAACTTAGTATAGAAATAACAAATTTAAATGATAATTTATCTCCCTAGGTATATAAGTAAATATATTAATTTAAATATTTTTAGATGATCATATACTTCAAGTTAAATATTTATGTTGAAACATGAAGACAGGCACCAGAACTACCTACAAAAAGACTGCATTTTTCTCAAGATTCTAGATTTACAAATCCTTTTTCCTTTTTGTTCATGAAAAGTCTGAACAAGCACTAGGGATATGATTCAATGACAGGGGAATCACCAAAGTACAATTGCTTATTTCAGTCTTTCATTAGATTCAGCAGCCCAGGCTTAGCCACCTTGTCTGAGAGCTATAGAACCAATGGCAAAACATTGAAAACTTGCTCTTAGGTCTCCACTAAATGTAATGGTTCCTCATGCTGTACAGACTTTGGTATTGACAAATACTTGGCACTCTTCAGCTAGTTGTCTAACTCCTATTATACACACACACACACACACACACACACACACACACACACACATCATTGTCCTTGCTGTAACATTCTAAACCTAGCTCCTGCCTTCTCTCAGGTAAGAAGGAGAAGTCCATGACTGCTTACTTCCCTTATGGAACTATCCAGACCCTGCATGGATTCCTAAAGACTCCCCTAGGTAGCCTTAATTTAATTGTGTTTGTTGATGATACTTAAAAGTTGCCAGGCAGGCTATGCCATCACAGACTTGAAATATAACCTTCTCACAGAAACTAAATCAGCTCAGATGGCTAAATTAATTGCCCACTCTTAGATCTATTAGAAGCAAATAAAGGAACAAATATTTATATCAATCACGGATACAATTTTGGGTTAACCCAAGACATTAAAAAAAAGTCAGGTGCGGTGGGTCACGCCTGTAATCCCAGCACTTTGGGAGGCTAAGGTGAAAGGATTGTCTGAGACCAGGGGTTTGAGACCAGCCTGGACAACTTGGTAAGACCTCATCTCTACAATACATCAAAAAAATAATTACCTGGGCATGGTGGCATGTGCCTGTAGTTCCAGCTACCTGAAAGGCTGAGGAGAAAGGATCACCTGAGCCCAGCGGGTTGAGGCTGCGGTGGCCGTGAGCATCCCAACTGCACTCCAGCCTGGGAAACAGAGTGAGATTCCAACTCAAACTCCCCAACCCCCAAAAAACAAGACATTAAAATGCTTTTGAAGGTTTGCTCAGGTGTGTGAAAAAATGGCTGAGACCAGTTTTGTCATTCTTTGTAGAAGAGTCTCAACCACCCTGAAGGCTTCCAGGTCTACTAACTCCTCAGGTCCTTCAGACACATCCTTCAGTAGTGAAGATTACTTCATACTTTGTCAAGGAAAGGATTAGAAGAATTCTTTGATGACCCAAAGAAATGGGGGGAAGAAAAAGTAAAATTTGGAGCAGCATGGACTTGTCAGCAACTAAGAGAAGCAAAAGTAATGAAGAATTTACATAAACATTGGTATGTCCTACTGAAAGAGAGAAACATGCTCCTCACCCTGGAGCAGGAGGTTGCCAATGCCAGTCCAGAGGGGTTGGAGAAGGTAGTAGATTCCATGGATGCATTAGATAAATTGCTCAGGAAGGAGAAGATGCCTAAAGGCTCCTTCAGACTGGTCAACAAAAAGTTGAACCCGGGTCCTGGAGAGTAGACATCTTTGGAAGAACCATCTGGCACAAATTCAAGCAATGGCCTCTACCTTGGTACCTAAACAGAATACAATAGAAAACTATTCCTTGCAGTGCCTTATGTAGAACATTTTTTTCAGACTGAGATGTGAGAAACAAGCCCCCACCACAGCAAGAAAGAAAAATTTAGAGAAAAAGAAAGATTTATTCAGGAAAAGTTTCCACCGCTTTCTGAAGCCCAGAAATCAAGTCTTGCCTAAGATGTCTAAACTCTTCATTTATCATTTTGTTTTTCTTTATAAAAGTCTATATATAAAAATAGTCTGGCCGAGCTCAGTGTCTCAGCCTGTAATCTCGTGCTTTTGGGAGGCTGAGGTGAGTGGATTGCCTGAGCCCGCGGGTTCGAGACCCGCCTGGGCAACTTGGCGAGACCTCATCTCTACAATAAATAAAAAATTAGCTGGGAGTGTTAGTGCGTGCCTGTAGTTCCAGTTACTTGGAAGGCTGAGGCAGAAGGATCACTTGAGCCCAGCAGGTCGAGGTTGCGGTGGCCGGGAGCGGCCCCTGCACTCCAGTCTGAGCGACAGAGTGAGACTCCAACTCAAAAAAAAAAAAAAGTCTGTATACAAAATTAAGTGGTTTAAAAAAAATGTTTTCCAAACAAAAAGACTTTCTGAGCCTTAAAGGAAACCCTATAAATAGATGACAAGTTAAAGAACTTTGAGATGTTTTACTATTACCTAAGGAGAAAGTCATAATGAAAATAGAGTCTAGCAAAAATACTCATGAACCAACCCACAATAGTAGAGATAAATCGGCAGTGATATTGAACCAACACTAGAGAGTGGGGTAGTTTTAAGGGTATTGCTGAGCTATTTCCAGCGCCTACCCTACACAATCCTCGCAGCACAGAAGAGACAGACCCTGGGCAGAAACCAAAGCCTCAAAGTCCATTTAACGCTTCCAGGCCTTGACAGCAGTAAAAGCAATCCCCTTTAAGACCCACAAGTTGTATCCTTCTGAATTAATTACAGCCACATGTATTTGGGAATTGCTTCCAATCCTACATTCTACCTGATTACAGGTGGATATGACTATTTACTACAGGGGAGTCATACAGTACCTCTAACTTGGTCACCTATAGGAAGCTGCATTCCCAAAACAACCCCCTAAGTAGACTCTGCATGACCTGAAATGTGGAGATTTTATTTCCAAAAAAGACATTAGAGGAAGACTGTCCTTGAGCCTCAGTGGAAAGGACGTTATCAGCCACTGTTAACAACTGACAGCAGTAAAACTCCAAAGTGTTGATCCATTGCTATTCAGTTGGCAAAGACACGCATCCTTTTCTCCTAACTCTAAGATGTTCATTCCACTGGAAGACCTCAGACTGAGGATTCTTAAGAATTCTTAATCTGCAGACTTTGGAAGTGGGTAACTTCCAGCCAAGATGACAGAACAAGATTAACTTTCTGATTCTACAACCTTTCCCTGCCCTTTGCTTTACCACTCATCCTGTCTATTATTGTTCACTGGCACCCTCTATTTTCTCACTGTGATTTCCACTACCTTCATCCTGTTACTTTTGATCACCTATGGGCTTAAGGATTGCCTGATCTACAGGCACAAAATCCCACAGAGCACAGCATCTCTCTAAGGGACCCACTTCTCAGTGAACAGGCTGCAGGAATGAGCCCATGATGCTGGGATGCGCTTCTTGGCCTTGCCCATTGCACCAGAGAAGCCAGCCTTATTGATTGCTGAAAGGCCTTTCGTTTTGTTTTTTTTTTTTGAGTCAGAGTCTCACTCTGTCACCCAGGCTGGAGTGCTGTGGCACGCTCACGACCGCCCCAGCGTTGATCTGCTGGGTTCAGGCGATCCTTCTGCTTCAGTCTTCCAAGTAGCTGAACTACACGCACTACCATGTCCGGCTAATTTTTTAATTTATTGTAGAGATGAGGTATTGTCAAGTTGCCCAGGCTGTTCTCAAACCCATGGGCTCAGGCAATCCTCACCTCGGCCTCCCAAAATGCTGGGACCACAGACTTGAGCCACCAGGCCCGGTCTGCTGAAAGGCATTTCGAAAGACACAACTGATGTACCATTTCGAAGCAACACCCAGGAAGGTGAATTGTTTTGTACAATGAAGGAGAATTATGCTGAGGAAAGAAGAGAGATGTGGGAAAGAAGACTGAGGGACCGCAGGAGGGTGGGACACTGTATGGAAGAAGGAGAAAGGTGGAGAGCCCTGAGGGCACAGGAGCACAAAAGGGACCTTGGGAGAAAAAGAATGAATCAGAAAGGGACTTCTAAGTTGTTTGCCATAGTGTGGGCCTGCCTTCCCCCTATCACTCTTGCTGCATGGATCACAAATTCTTTTTTTGTGGGGAAAGTGAGTTCTTCTGGGAGTACTGAAGGGTGCAGGGATGAGTTGCATGTCTGTGCTGATGCAATAGATTATGTGAGGAAGCTGAAGCTAAAGACGCCTGTGTAAATCCCTAGAATGAGCAAGACATTCAAAGGTGGTAGAATTGGTGGAGTCCAAGCTGAGATCTCAAGGGGTAAAAGACCCCATTAATATCTAGGTTCTAAGCGGAAGAAATAGGTAATAGCATAAAGGATATGTCTGACATGAACAAAAGATGGAATTGGGCATAGAAAGGCCCAGAGAAGAGTGGAGGGATCTAGAAGGGGGAACATGGTGAAAGCTGCTAAGTTAAATGGTTGGGAAAGGCCATGTGTTTGCCTTGCACTCTTTGTCCTTTCCACCCCTAGAGAAACTGAGGACCAGCACCCAGCAGATATTGAAAGTGGGGTCTTACAAGTGGGCTCTCTTTCTTTTCTTGTTCCCCTTGCCACTTTTGTAAATCGTTTATGTTAGACCAGAGAGAAAACTGAGATGGGAGCTCTCAGGAAAGAATAGAATATCATCCTTGTGGACAGGGAGAGGATAGAATCGAGACTAGGACTTCTATCCAATACTCACAGACCATCTGTGTGGATGTGGGAACATTCCCAACTGTGCAATTGAGGGACCAGGGATTGGGTTACTCAGAGAGTTGAGAATAGTTGAAAGGAGCCGGGCTCGGTGGCTCAGCCTGTAATCCCATGCCTTGGGAGGCTGAGGTGAGTGGATTTCCTGAGCCCACGGGTTCGAGACCCGCCTGGGCAACTTGGCAAGACCTCATCTCTACAATAAATCAAAAAATCAGCTAGGCATGGTAGCGTGTGCCTGTAGTTCCAGCTACTTGGAAGGCTGAGGTGAGTGGATTGCCTGAGCCCATGGGTTCGAGACCCGCCTGGGCAACTTGGCGAGACCTCATCTCTACAATAAATCAAAAAATCAGCTAGGCGTGGTAGCGTGTGCCTGTAGTTCCAGCTACTTGGAAGGTTGAGGTGGAAGGATTGCCGGAGCCCAGCAGGTTGAGGCTGCGGTGGCCGGGAGCGGCCACTGCACTCCAGTCTGGGTGACAGAGTGAGACTCCAACTCAAAAAAAAAAATTAAAAAGAATAGCTGAAAGCGAGCAGAGTTCTCACCCTGTTCATCGGTCTCCTCCACCTAGGTATGTTAGCCATGCTTTTCCTCCATGTTAGAACTGATCTGAAGAGTAATGCTCAGCCTCTGAAAGCTTCTAGTCAAATCCTATCTCACGGAACAACCCCTACCTGAGATTGTATGCCCTTGCTCAGGAGAGATCTACTGACTGAAGAAAATCAGTAGCGGACCCCACACAAAAAATTCTTCTTTGAGGTTTTTAAAAGAAAAAAATAGAAAAATACTTTTACCCACTATAGAAACTAATGAAAGGAAAGTGTCTAGAGAGGAGAGAGAGGATTGGATCTTGGCTCTCCTTCCTTTCTTGTCTTCTGGCCTCAAGGCAGAAGGAAGAGGAGGAGCAAAGAGGGAGCCTTTACAAAGAGGAGGAGCAAAAAGGGAGGTAAGTGTCACAGTCCACTTGACTGCTGTAACAGAATACCATAGACTGGGTAGCTGTAAACAACAGCAATTTATTTCTCACAGTTCTGAAGGCTGGGAAGGTCAAAATCAAGGCATAGCAGATTCAGTATCTGGGGAAGCCTGCTGTGGCCTCACATGGTGGAGGGGACAAGAAGCTCCTGGGAGTCTCTTTTATAAGGGTATTAATCCATTCATGAGGGCTCCTCCCTCATGACCTAATTACCTTTGTAATTACCCCATTTTCTAATATTGTCACACTGGGAATTAGGATTTCAACATGTTAATTTAGGAGGGACATAAACAGTCAGTCCAAAGCAGTAACATTCTGCTTATTCAGCCAGAACTCTTGAGAGTTAACCCTAATCTCACCTTTCCGTGAGGTCCTATGTCCAATCTCTGAGGATATCTGCTGTTAGGGCCTATGTGTCTCCAAAAACAAAGTTGCCAGTTGAGGAACTTCTAGCAAGGAATCAGAACCTAGAGTGCTTCTCAGATTTCCTGCTTTGCCTACCCACGGGAATAAAAGAATGATGTAGGCAAGACTGGTAGGTCTTGCCTACTAGGTGGTGGGTAAGATGTAGTAGAACGAATGTCTGTAGGTGGACCTTTTGCATCCTGATTTTGGACCAATGGTGTAACTTCTCTGGGCTTCAGAATCCTCCTTGAGATATAGTTGGCCTGCATCCCCCATAACATGGTTATGAGGATCATATAGGATAATGCATAAGAAAGCACTTTCAAGTATAAAACGTTAGAACAAACCTGAGCCTGCCATTCGTTGTCATTGACCACTTGATCTTGTGTTCTAATGCTTGGGGCTCTCAGAGTCTAATCTCCCAAGAGCCTCTCCCGCCTCCTCTGTGTTCCCTTTACTCCTACCTTCACCATGTGTGACTGAGTCCCCTGTTTTCCCAGCTTGGAGAGCTTGTCAAAAAGGAGCTCATGTGACCCTGGACTTGCTTGCTCTTTGGAAAAGCAGGCATCCATTCATCTCTTCTTCCTTCCTGTACCCATCTTCCTAGCCTGGCCCATGTGACTCCAGAGCCCTTGTGCTGCTGGGGTTGACATGGAAAGAGAAATCTACAGGAAGAGAACATGAAAGAAAGCCCAGCATGAGGAATAAAAGAAGTATCATGATGCACTGATGTGGGGGAATGTGACTCCTGCCAGGCTGCTGTGCCTTCCTGTCCCCATTCTGCTCTGCCTGCAGCCTGTATCTTCTGCCCTTTGGTAGCCATCTGGGCAAGCTAATTGATGACGGCAGCTTGCAGCAAGATTCTTGCTGGGATGGTCAAGATGGAGCAGCTGTAGAAGCCGACTTTCTGCTGTCTGGGGAGATTGGGGAAGATGCTGTCTCCCTGTGTCCCCTTTGGCTTCCACAGCTCCTCTGCCTGGGCCCTTCCTCTGTCAGAGGCCTGTCAGAGGTATGTTGAGGCGATAGCCTCTCTCCTCAGCCCAAATACCCAGAAGTGCTTGGAAATCAAGTCACAAAGAGACTGTATTCCGCATGAAGACTATTTCCCAAACAAGGAAGACAGATTACCAACTGAAATCTTCTGGGTCTACTTTAGAGTTTCTTGTGACATGGAAAACACCACTATCTCCCAACCCTTGTGGAATACAGAGGAAAAACCAGATCAGCTGGACAGCCCTCCACAGCTGCCAAATCCCAAATCGGGGGGTGGGGGGTGGTGGCATTTGTAATAGGAATGAAGCCAGTTCTTCTGGGGTCTGCCCTCTCTACAGCAACTCCCAGTCTGAGTCTCTGGTAGTTGACCCCCACTAGACTCTCTCTTTGTCTTATTCAATGAATCTGCTAATAGCCCCCAAGCTAAATCCAGACTGAGGACTCTGCACTGCATCCCCAGTCTGGGTGATGGAGTGAGACTCGAAAGAAAGAAAGAGAGAAAGAGAGAAAGAGAGAGAGAGAGAGAAAGAAAGAAAGAAAGAAAGAGAGAAAGAGAGAAAGAAAGAAAGAGAGAGAGAGAGAGAAAGAGAGAGAAAGAAAGAAAGAGAGAAAGAGAGAAAGAAAGAGAGAAAGAAAGAGAGAGAAAGAAAGAGAGAGAAAGAAAGAAAGAGAGAAAGAAAGAGAGAGAGAAAGAAAAAGAGAGAGAGAAAGAAAGAAAGAGAGAGAGAAAGAGAGAAAGAAAGAAAGAGAGAGAGAAAGAGAGAGAGAAAGAGAGAGAGAAAGAGAAAGAAAGAAAGAGAGAGAGAGAAAGAAAGAGAAAGAGAGAAAGAAAGAGAGAAAGAAAGAAAGAAAGAGAGAGAAAGAACGAAAGAGAGAGAAAGAGAGAGAAAGAGAGAGAGAAAGAAAGAGAGAAAGAGAAAAAGAAAGAAAGAAAGAGAGCGAGAAAGAGAGAGAGAAAGAGAGAGAGAAAGAAAGAAAGAGAGAGAGAAAGAAAGAGAAAGAAAGAAAGAGAGAGAGAGAAAGAGAGAGAAAGAAAGAAAGAAAGAAAGAAAGAGAGAAAGAGAAAGAGAGAAAGAGAGAGAAAGAGAGAGAGAAAGAAAGAAAGAGAGAGAGAAAGAGAGAGAGAGAGAGAAAGAAAGAGAAAGAAAGAGAGAGAAAGAGAGAAAGAGAGAGAGAAAGAGAAAGAAAGAGAGAAAGAAAGAGAGAGAGAAAGAAAGAGAAAGAGAGAAAGAAAGAAAGAAAGAAAGAGAAAGAAAGAGAGAAAGAGAGAAAGAGAAAGAGAGAGAGAGAGAGAGAGAGAGAGAGAGAAAGAGAGAAAGAAACGCCTAAGCAGATTGAGAGACAAACTGATCACAAAAAAATTCAGTCCCTAGCCTGAATTTTTCCCTGGTTTATATTGTATTTCAGTTTTCAAAGTCTTGCCATAGTTTTTTACATGTGAAGCTTAGTCTGTTTTGTACATGTGAAGCTTAGAGATGAGTTCATACACAGAATTAGAGAATTTACTTCTCCAGGACTCTTTCCTCACTGGAATTTTCCTCATATTCTTCAGTTCAGGGGTCCCTTTACCCAATTCTTCTGAACAGAAAGATGTTCTCTCAGAATTTAGCTTCCCCACCTGTTGTACAGTTCTGCACAACTGGACTTGCCTTAGCACAAAGTTGTGAGAGAAAAACTATTAGAGAATCTCCCCCACACTCTTCCTACAGCAGAGGTACTTTTTCCTGGTTCCTCCATCCAGAGAGGTTTTGTCTGGGTTTTAGGTGTCAGAACTACTGCCAGCACCACTACAGCAGTATAGTTCTGCAACCGGAACTGCACTCACCAGAATCAAAAGATAGATGGAGAATAAAAATAAAGGGGGATGTATTAGTATTCTCCAGAGAGAACAGATAGGAGATTATACACATACACATATATATGTATGTGCGTGTGAGTGTGTGTGTACTTGTGCATGTGTGTGTGTGTGAAAGAGGATTTATTAGGGGAATTGGCTCACACATTTATGGAGGTTGAGAAGTCTCACAACATGCCTCCTACAAGCTGGTGAAACAAGGAATTTGGTAACATGGATAAGTCTAAGTCTGAAGGCCTCAGAACCAGGGAAGCCAATGATGTAACCCTTGGTTCAAGGTCAAAGGCCTAAGAACATGCGTGGAGGGGGGTGGGTGGCTAATGTAAGTCCCAGAGTCCAAAGACCAGACAGATAGCCTGGAGTTCTTATACCCAAAGACAAGAGAAGAGGGTGTATCTGTTACCAAAAAGAAAAAATTTGCCTTTCCTCTGCCTCATATTCTATCTGGGCTCTCAGCTGATTGGATGGTGCCCGCTCACAGTGGGCAGATCTTCCTCATCAATCCATTGATTCAAATGTCAATCTCTTTTGGAAATACTCTCACAAACATACCCAGAAATAATGTTTACCAGCTATCTGGGTATCCCTTAATCCAGTCAAGATGACACCTAAAATTAACTGTCACAGGAGATTCCCATGACACTCTCAAGCTCCAAGGGTTCTTTTTTCCAGTACTCTGATCAGAAAGACAGGTTTCTTTCAGTATGTTTGCTGAGTCCCTGTTAAGTTCCCCTATAAAAGAAAATATTTACTTAATCAAATGTCACAAATATTTTCTCTTGTGTTTCTCTTAATTTTTTGTTTTAACTCTCATATTAGGTCTATTGTATCAGTTCAGGTATACTTAGAAGACAAACAGAGAGCCTATCATACCTGCTGTAAACAAGAAATGCTTACAGGAATTCTGTCTAGTTTTACAAAGCCTATATTCAAGCATGAGTTGGAGTCGAGTGATTTAGACAAGGGAAGATTAATATAAAAATTATTAAACTATAATTTTAAAAGTAATAATATGATGTTTTAATGAGCTATTTATAATGCTGTATGGTTGAGGGAAAAACACCTAGAGAGGGCCTCCTCCCCAAAGCTGGGTTCAGGCTTCACTAGAGAAGGTAACCTTCAGATGGCAAAGAAGTTCACCATATTTTCCAGGTCAGAGCAAGTATTTTTATTATTCAGTCACTGGGCAAGTGGGACCAACTGCCATGAACCTAAGTGGGGCACAGGTAATCTGCAACCGGTGGTCAGGGTATGGGCAAGCAGAGGGGGTGGGGATGTTGATGTATGCAGGAGTCTGGAGTTCACAGTGCCCCACATGAAAGCGTTGCAGTGTTAAGAGGGCTGTGAGAGACAAAAACTCATTTGGATATGGGGAGTGGAAAAGCAGAGTGAATCAGGTAGCCGATACCAGCAGGAGGTCTAAAACATACCATTGTCCATTGTGAGGAAGATGCAGGAAGGTTATCACTAGTCCAGGACAGGGCTGTAAGGTCACAAAGAAACCACACGTGTGTTCTGGGCATGTGGCTAGGCAAAGAAACAGTGGATATCCTCACATCCACACTGTTGACTATCTGTGCAGCTCCTGAAAAACAGGAGGGTATTTCTTCCTCTTGAAATGCCCTGTTACTGAGAGAACCTATCATACTTGTGTAAACAGGAAATGCTTACAGGAATTCTGTCCAGTTTTACAAAGCCTATATTCAAGCATGAGTTGGAGTTGAGAGGCAGTAAATTGATCGTTGGTACCTTTATGATCCATATTGAGTTAATTTTCATATATGGTGTGATGCATGGGCTGACATGCAATTTTTTCCATGTAGCTATTAAAGTGCTCCAGCACCATTTATTGAAAAGACTATTCTTTCTCCCACTGAATTATCTTGACATCTTGGTACAAAATCAGTTGACCATATATGTGTGAGTCTAATTCTGGAACTTCTATTACATTTTATTGATCTGGTACCTAGTCTTTCACCAACATTATATTTATTACAAGACTGTAGAGTCTTGCTATCAGGCAGGGTGAGTCCTTCAACTTTATTTTTCCTTTTCAAAAATTGTTGGCCATTCTAGGTATGCTCTAGGTATATTTTCTTTATAAATTTAATAATCAAATTTTCCATTTCTATAAAATTCCTGCTGGAATTTTGAGTGGGATTTCACTGGACCCAATTTGAAGGGAAGTGATATCTTAATGATGCCATGTCCTCCAATTCATGAACACTATGGATCTCTTCATGATTTAGGTCTTCTTTAATTTCCCTCAGCAATGTTCTATAATTTTCCATGTACAGATATTATACATATTTTGGCAAAGTTATTCTTAAGTAGATACTTTTTTTTTCTTTTCTTTTTTGTGAACTGGGTCTCACTCTGTCGCCCAGGCTGGAGTGCAGTGGCACGCTCAAGGCCACCACAGCCTCAACCTGCTGGGCTCAGGGGATCCTTCCGCCTCAGCCTTCCGAGTAGCTGGAACTACAGGCATATGCCACCACATCTGACTAATTTTTTTAATTTTATTGTAGAGATGAGGTCTCACCAAGTTGCCCAGGTTGGTCTCCAACCTGTAGTTCAGGCAATCCTCTCACATCGGCCTCCCAAAATGCTGGAATTATAGGTGTGAGCCACCACACCAGGCCAGTAGAAAAGATTTTAATGCAAATGGAATTTTATTTAAATGTCCAATTGTTCATTGCTAAAATATAAAAGTTGACTTTTGTTTTTTGACCTTATATTCCATGGCTTTGCTCAGCTCACTTATTAGTAGTTCAAGTAGCTTTTTCTGTTGATTGTTTAGGACTTGCATCTAATCTGTTTAGGATCATCTAATCTATGAATAAAGATTATATTTCTTGCTTTCTGATCCGTATGACTTTTCTTCTTGCCTTTTTTTCACTAGCTAGCACCTCCAGTACAATAGTGAATGGAAACGCTGTGTATGGACAACCTTGACTTGTTCTTGATCATAGGGTAGAAAAGATTCAATCGCTCACCAACATGTATGATGTTGACTGTAGGTTTTGTAGATGCCCTTTATCAAGTCTCACTCTGTCGCCCAGACTGGAGTGCAGTGGCCGCTCCCGGCCACCGCAGCTTCGACCTGCTGGGCTCCGGCGATCCTTCCGCCTCAGCCTTCCAAGTAGCCGGAATTACAGGCATGTGCTACCACGCCTGGCTGATTTTTTGATTTATTGTAGAGATGAGGTCTCACCAAGTTGCCCAGGCGGGTCTCGAACCCGCGGGCTCAGGCAATCCGCTCACCTCAGCCTCCCAAAGGCGCGGGATTACAGGCTGAGCCACCAAGCCCGGCTCTTTCACGTGATTTATTCATTTTATCTAAATTTTAAAATTTGCCAGCATAAAGTTGTTGACAATATTCATTTTAAATGTCTATAGTGTCTATGGAGGTTCTGGCCAGAAGTTTATCAATTTTGCTGATCTGAGAGAACCAGCTTTTGGTTTTATTGATTTCTGCTATTTTTAATTTTTTTACTTCACTGATTTCTGTTTTGATTTGTATTTTCTTTCTTCTGCTTACTTTGGGTTTAATTTGCTCTTTTTTGCTGCCATCTATTGAGGTTTTAGCAGGCAGTAGAAACAGATGCATGGGTTCGCTCTATGGTTACCCAGACGTCATAGATGTTATTTGAGAGAAAGAGGTGATGAAGTGAGTTTTAGTTCCCCTTTCTGGTTCTTCATTTGTGATAATGGAATTGTCATTAGAAGATTCTCCAAGGCTAGAAACCTTGAAGCATTGATTTTACAGCTTAACAGACTTGGAATTTACATTCTAAGTCTTTCCCCTCCCTAGCTATGTGATCTTATAAAGTAACTTAATGACCCTGAGCCTCAGTTTATCTGTACAACGTAAATAATGATAATGTCTTTCTTCACAGGTTTGCTGTGAAGATTTACATGAGATCATCCATGTAAAACTCCTATGTATACCTTATCCATACATGTTAGTTATAATTTATTATTACTCTTTCATGACTTTCATCACAAAAATTCATTCTGCTCTAAAAACTCTCACCCCTGTCATCTAAAGATTTTTGTGTTTTTTTTTTTTAGACAGCGTCTCACTCTGTCGACAAGGTTGGAGTGCAGTAGCAGGATCATGGCTCACTATAGCCTCAACCTCCTGGGCTCAGGCAATTCTCAAGCTTCAACCTCCAGAGTAGCTGGAACTACAGGTGCTCGCCACCATGCCTGGCTAATTAAAAAAAAATTTTTTTTTTTTTTAAAGATGGGGCTTTCATTATGTTGCCTAGGCTGGTCTCAAATGCCTGGTCTCAAGTAATCCTCCTGCCTCGGCCTCCCAAAGCACTGAGATTACAGGTGTGAGCCACCATACCCAGTTTAAGGATTTTTTATGTTAACCATTCCTGTTAGATAAACTCCAACTTTCCACTGCTCCTCTCAACAATGTGATAGCTAATTGTACAGGCTAGCTTTTCTTTATAACCACTCTAAAATGCAGTGGCTTAAAATAATGATTTTTTCCCCCTTATAGTACTGTACATTGGCTGGGCAGTTTTTCTAGTCTAGACCAGCTCAGATAGAGCTGGATAATCTAGGATGGCCTCATTTATATGTATGGAGACTGGCTCGATGCAGTTGAGAGTCAGCCATGGATCTCTCATCATTCAGCAGGCTAGCCCAGGCTTGTTCATGTGGTGGTGGAAGGATTCCAACAGGAGAAGAGGACAAGCTCTTATGACCAAGCTTTTCCCACCTTATGTCCTCCAGTGGACACACTGTGTGTGGCTTCACTAGTTGATCCATTTAATGTCACTTGTTTCCCCTTACTTCATTATTTATAAGCACTCATTATTTCTGTTATCTTACCATACTGAAGGTATGTTTATATGTGACTCTGTATCTTGGCAAAAATAGAATGTTAGGCAAAGTGCTGAGAAAAAAAAATCTCCAGCTCCAATGATGATGAGGAGGTCCTCAACTTGAGATCCCTGAGGCCCCCTGGATAATCTATCTAACCCTTCTGGGACTCAGGTCCTCCCTTGGCTCCACCATTTCTCTCAGAGCTCGACTGAGATCTGAGACCAACCCAGGCAGAGCCTGAGCTCTCAAGTCAATTGACAGCCCTACTCCACCCCAGACACAGGCTCTGCCACCTGGTCTTCCTCCCAGGTCTGCTCGATCTCCACCTCAGCACAGCCCTACCCAGTGGACACAGCCAATCTTGAACTCCAAGCATCTCCTTTCCTGCTGATTCAAATGATTGAGCTCAGACATCCCATTCTGAAAGGGGTGAGATCCAGCCCCAGGGATGTAGCAAGAGCAATTCTCACCTGTCACATCCCCTGTGAGCTCACTGCATGCAAGCAGACAGCAAGCCAGTGGGTGGAGCTGATGAGTGAGGGGGATCCGGCCTGCAGAGGCCTATTCCTTAGTCCAGATAGGATGAACTGCATGGCTTTGGCAAGTATGGGGCTAAGGAGCTCTCTGGCAGCTCGGCCCTCTGCCAGCAACACCATCCACGTGGGCGCCTGCCTTCTGTCTGGAGGCACAGCGCCTCGCCCAAAATCCTCATCACTGGGAGAGCAGAAAACGTCAGTGCACCCTCAGGTACAAAGCTGCCCAGGCTCAGGCAGTTTGCCTGCTCCAATGTGTGACCTGGCTAGTATTTGTTCTTGTGAACCACATGTGATGCTCCAGGAAAAAGTAAAATGTCTCAAACCACATTTACCAAAGCTTTTTTGGGGGGAGAGGGTGGGGGTGGGAGAGAGACAGGAAATATAGTTACATATTTAAATACATAAATCTAACTTATTTGTTAAGTTACAGTAACATATTAGGTCCATTTCAGTTTAAGTTCTAGACAATTTACTTTTCCTATGTTCCAGATATAAAATAATATGTGCTTGCAATTAGGAAAAAAAAACAAACTCACAGTATAAGGAAGACAATAAAGCAAAAAGTCCCCTTCCCCAATGAGTCCCCAGAGAACCCTTCCCAGAGGTAGCCATTGTTAGTGTATTTTTCTTTCAAGAAATTTTCTACATATGTGCCAACATGGATTTGTATAACCTCTCCTCATTTTTCACACACGATTGGGATATTATACCATATGCTTACCATTTCTATCCCTTTTATGGATTTTCTCACATGGTTACATAAATAAATCCTTTTAAAATACAGATAGCCCCTGACTTAGAAGCATGTGATATTTCCAAAACTTAATCTATAAATAATCTTTTTGAAACCCAAAACACTGTTTCAGAGAAATAATGTTTTAAACCAAGGGTTAGGAGTCAGGGCTCAAGGACTTTTTTTTTCATCAAGGGCCAGATGGTAAATATGTTCAGCTTTGCCAGCCAGTCTCTGTCATGTGTTCTTTTCTGGGTGCTTTTGCTTTGTTTCGTTAACAGTGTTTTTGCTTTGTTTCGTTAACAGTTCTTTAAAATGTGAAGCCCAATCTCAGCTTTCAGGTGGTACAATATCCGGCCAGATTTAGCCCTTGGACTCCAGTTTGTTGATCATCTTTTAAATGGTGGTTAGGCCCATGGCTTTGCTCCCAGAAACACAGTTAATCCATAACACTGCTGAAATACCAAATAAGAAAATATATATAAAATTGTTTTAGAAACTGTGAAATCTCTACCAATATGAAGAAACATTATGTAGGTTTTCTTTGCTCCCAGAAACACAGTTAATCCATAACATTGCTGAAATACCAAATAAGAAAATATATATAAAATTGTTTTAGAAACTGTGAAATCTCTACCAATATGAAGAAACATTATGTAGGTTTTCTGTGTTTAGCATGTGGGTAGTTTTTTTTTCTAAACAGGGTCTAGCTCTGTCACCCAGGCTTGAGTGCAGTGGCACAATCATAAATTCACTGCAAGCTCAAACTCCTGGGCTCAAACAATCCTCCCGCCTCAGTTTCCTAAGTAGCTAGGACTATGGGTGTGTGCCACCATGCTCAGCTAATTTTTTATTTTTATTTTTGTAGAGGTGGGGTCTCTTTATGTTGCCCAGACTCATCTTGAGCTCCTGACCTCCAGCAATCCTCCCATCTCAGCCTCTCAAAGTGCTGGGATTACAGGCGTGAGTCACCATGCCTGGCTAACAGGAATTTTTTAAAAATAAAAGTTAACATGGAATTTTTAAAATGTTATATATTCTTGAATTGGATGAAGAATTAGATATATTAGTGAAGAATCTAAGTAGAATTATCAGTTATCTATAAGGCAGAAAAATAACACTGCATTACATCCAATTCTACCTTCTTATGTATTTATTTTTTGGAGATGGGGTCTTCTGTTGCCCAGGTTGGAGTGTAGTGACACACTCATAGTTCCTGGGCTTAAGCGATCTTCCTACTGGGACTATAGGTATGCACCACTATGCCTGGCTTCCTACCTTTTCTGTCAGCACAGTGCAAACACATTAACCCACATGTGCTTGGTTCTCATGGTGTGAGTTCCACCACTGAGGCCCCCTCCACTGAAAAACAGAGAGTATATGGCTGAGTTTTTGCACCATAGACACTTTTCAGTTTTTGCACCATAGACCTTTTCAGTGTTTCTTCTGCTTGCCACGTGCACTGGCCTAACTAAACCTTGACTCTTCTGTGAACTGCACCTGCTGAAACCTACAAAGGCAGAGAAGAGCAGAGTATAAGAATAGGATAGATGCTGGAGAGTCGTTTAATGACATATCTAGATCAGGAAACATTTTTTTTTTTTGAGTTGGAGTCTCACTCTGTCGCTCAGACTGGAGCGCAGTGGCCGCTCCTGGCCACCACAGCCTTGACCTGCTGTGCTTCAGCGATCCTTCCGCCTCAGCCTTCCAAGTAGCTGGAACTACAGGCACGTGCTACCACGCCCAGCTAATTTTTTTTTTTATTATTTATTGTAGAGATGAGGTCTCGCCAAGTTGCCCAGGTGGGTCTCAAACCCGTGGGCTCAGGCAATCCACTCACCTAGCCTCCCAGAACGCGGGATTACAGGCTGAGCCACTGAGCCCGGCCAGGAAACATCTTTAACAACAAAAACTTCCCTGTTGTATTTAACTAGGCTTTAAAACTTACGACTTGCCTATTCTCTGTAATGGAAGTAAGTGGAGCTCGCTTTAATAACCTCAAACCATGATTACAATTTCTTTTCTTTTTTTGAGTTGGAATCTATCTATCGCCCAAGCTGGAATGCAGTGGCATGCTCACGGCCACTCCAGCCTCGACCTACTGGGCTCTGGCGATCCTTCTACCTCAGCCTTCCAAGTAGTTGGACCTACTGGCACGCACCACCATGCCCAGCTAATTTTTGATTTATTGTAGAGATGAGGTCTCGCCACATTGCCCAGGCTGGTCTCGATCCCCTGGGGTCAGGCAATCCTCTCACCTCAGCCTCCCAAAGTGCTGGGATTATAGGCATGAGCCACCACGCCCAGCCACAATTTCTTATAAAAGAAATATGGAGACTTTCATGCAGTACCTGAGCTAGAGTCAGGAAATGAGGTGAAAGAGACAAGATGCTAAAGAGCATCATGTGCAGCCTGGCAAGGTGGCCCACACCTGTAATCCCAGCACTGCAGGAGGATGAGACAGAAGGATTGCTTGAGCCCAGGAATTCGAGACCAGCCCGGGCAACACAGAAAGACCTCTACAAATAATTTTTAAAATTGACTGGTCATGATGGTGTGTGCCTGTAGTCCCAGCTACTTGGGAGGCTGAGGCAGAAGGCTCGCCTGAGCCCAAGAGGCGGAGGCTGTGGTAAGTGTGCCACTGCACTCCAGCCTGAGCAACAGAGTGAAACCTTGACTCAGAGAGAGAGACAAAAAAAGGGTGTCCATGAAAACAGGTACAATAAAAATATTACCTAAGTGTACAGACCATGGTATCAAAAATACTTCCTTCCCCAAGTATTATCCTGGTAACAAATCTGTAAAATCATGGAGTTGGAGTGGGGAGCGGCAACTTCCCCATGGTCACGCAGCTACCACCCTGCAGGACAGCAAACAGCACTTGAAGTTTCTGAGGCCAAACCCAGTGCTCTTCACATATCCCATCTCACCTCCCAGGAGGTACCATGCAGATCTGGTGGGAATGGGTGCTTCTGTCCTTATTCCTCTGTGCATTCTTCAGTTAGAGGTTGGATTTTCATGCCCTTCACTTTGCCAGTGTCCTGTGCTTAAGCATAGGAAACTGCTGACCCTCAAATAAGCCGGCAGGGTTTGTTAAGCACCCGCATCTGTACTAGGAAGGGTGGTAGAGCCAGGCTGAGAAGGGAGCAGACTCGGGCCAGCCTGGGGGGTTGAGGTCCTCGCTGCATGGCTGACCAGCCATGGGAGCTTGAGCTGTCACCTAACTTCCAGCCAATGAACAAAGAGCACTAAGTTCAGTGCCAAGGGAATGATAAAAGTTCAGTAACTGATGAAGACTTTCATTATTACTGAGTTTTCCTCTGCCTTCTTTGGGGCCACGTCATAAAAAGAAAACTACCATGCTGGGCTCAGTGGCTCAGCCTGTAATCCCAGCACTTTGGGAGGCTGAGGTGAGTAGATTGCCTGAGCCTGCGGGTTTGAGACCAGTCCGGGCAACTTGGTGAGACCTCAAAAAAAAATTAGCCAGGCGTGGTAGCTAAGGCTACGGTGGCCAAGTGTACCACTGCACTCCAGCCTGGGTGACATAGTGAGACTCCATCTCAAAAAAGAAAAAGAAGCCAGGCTCGGTGGCTCAGCCTGTAATCCCGCGCCTTTGGGAGGCTGAGGTGAGTGAATTGCCTGAGCCCGCAGGTTTGAGACCCGCCTGGGCAGTGAGACCTCATCTCTACAATAAATAAAAAAACCAGCCGGGCATGGTGGCACATGCCTATAATTCCGGCTACTCGGAAGGCTGAGGTGGAAGGATCGCCGGAGCCCAGCAGGCAGAGGCTGTGGTGGCCAGGAGCGGCCACTGCACTCCAGTCTGGGCGACAGAGTGAGACTCCAACTCAAAAAAAAAAAGAAAAAGAAAAAAGAAAACTACCAATAAGAAGTGAAGTCAAGAAAAAAAAGTCAGACACATAAACACAGTGAATGCCTTGTCCCGTGTGTGCTCATGGGTTTAGCTAATGAGTCTACCTGGTTATACACAGAGCTACCTGCTGGAATAATCAATCCCACCCATTAAGCCAAACTTACAATTGAAAAAAAATTCCATAAATGCTACTCATCCTCCTAGCCTTTTCCCATATGGGACTGATAAGCACCAGCATATCTTGTAGAAGTTACTGTTCTTCAACACTGGGGCAGGTGGGCCAAAAGTCAAAATCAGGGCTGCAAGTCCTAATTTTTCCTCCAAGCTAGTGAGGGAGGGGAAAAAAAAAAGTCTGCTACCAAGGGCTCCCCCTGCAGGTACCAAAAAGCAAAAGCTAAAAATTAAGTAGGTGTCATTTATGCCCAGCAGAGAATTGTTTCCCTTTTTTTTGAAAAAGTTTCTAAAGCAGTCCTGAACCGTAACTTTACTTGTGACATAATCCCTTTTCCAGAACTCTGATCAAAGAGTCTAACAGCCTAAGGAACCAAGAATCAAGCAACCTCTTCCTTTTGATACACCACCTCCAAGTAAAAAGGGCCTCCCAAATGTGATTCTCATGCAAACAGAACACAAAAGTACTCCTCAGCGGCAACACTGTATTTGGTAGTCATAATTACAGCATTTCCGAGTTATCTTCTTGTTGCTCATTTCCATCTCATTCTTAGGATTAGCATTTGTGTTTGCAGGTGTACGGGCACATAAACACCGATGTACAATGTACCTACGTACACCAAAAGAACCTTGATTCAAGACATAAAATCAGTGACAATTTTTAAACCACTTAATGGAAGATTTGAGCAAACTTTTGTCTTTGATATCTTTTGTCAAGTATATTTAATTCTCTGTGTTTGTGGAATAAGCTTGGATAGAAGAAGCAAACAGTAGAGAATGAAAATAAATCATCTTACAAAAAAAGAAAAAGTTTCCAAGATAAAAAGGAACAGCTTGTTCCAAAGTTGTGCTTCAAACTATTTCTAAGAGATGGAGGTTCACAATCTCAAGACCACAAAGGCCTCTTGAAATATGTATCCAGAAATGCTCACATGGGGACCCAAGAAGGATTGGAGTGGGAAGGGGCTTGAGATCATGTTATATGAGAAACAGTTCATTGGCAGGATCCCCACAAAAAGTGGAGGGTCACAGATGGGGACGCCCTGCAGAAGAAACAGCTGAGGAAAGTAGGGGTGCTCAGCCTAGAGAAAGACCAAGGAGTGGTCTGATAGACTAGCTTGGGAGGGCAACAGCCTCCTCACTGTGTGGTTCCCTAGTTGGGGAGCTAACGGATGACAGGAGTTGATCTCAAATACAGGAAGAATATTTTAATAACAAGCACCAGGTAACCCCCTGGGGTCCCCTTCCACTGTGGGAGCTTTTCTGTCCTCTCAATAAATCCTGCTGTAAAAAATAAAATAACAAGCATCACCCATATAGAATGAACTGCATAGGTCAGGGGTGAAGACCTCACCTCAGAGGGTGCTCAGACAGGACCCGGGAGGCCAAACACTGGGAATATTAAAGAGACTCAGGAACTGGTAGAAAATTGAGCTAGATTATATCTAAGATCCTTTTCAGCTCTAAAATCCTGAGAATGTACACTAAAACACCAAACAATTTACAAGTACTCTTGTGAGAAGGCTGGTTGATTACTGTCTCCAGAGTCATTTACATATTAAACATTGACATTTTGTGCTTCAAGCCCTGATACAGCTTCAAAATAACATTTCATGAGAAAAGACATAGAAATCAAACTAAAGGGCAGACTGTACCAATGTCAACTTGCTACCTTTAACATTATACCATAGCTATGTAAGATGTAACCAGTCAAAGAAGTTGGGTGAAGGGTACATGGGACCACTACTATTTCTGCAACTTCCTGTGAGTCTATAATTATTTCAAAATAGAAAGCTTAAAGAGTCAAATTAGAGATGCTTTCCCAAGGAACTCCAAGTGACATCAAAGACAACTACCACAAACCAGTTTGGTGCAGGAGTACTGTGTCATCAGCCACAAAAGACTGCACAAGTATCCACAGGCAGTGTGGCTCATTTCAAAACCATGATCAATCAATTCTGAAGATTTACAGCTGTGATTAGGAAAGCCTGTGTCATGTTGACAGGTGTCTAATTTGGCTACGTTGATCGTAAATCCTGTTATCTGGGATTACATCACTGAAATCACCTATAGGCAATGCATTCCTACAAATGCTTCCTATTAGGTACTACACACTAACCATAGACAGACTTAACTGCCACATTCATCAAACTGCAATAACTTGCTTCTGTCTTACTTCTTCCACTAACCATGACTTGCAGCAAGAACTACATCTTGCTCATCTCATTTTGTCACCAAAACCTAACCTATAGTAGGTTCTCAATAAATAGTCACTGAGTGAGTAAACAAAAAAAACAGTAATTATTTTTTGAACTTTTGAGGGGTGATTTTGTTTTCTGATACAAAGACATCCAAAATCTCAGAATTGCTTTTTTAGAATAAGAATTCTATATATACACGTGTGTGTCACAAAGTCTCTGAAACACAGTAGATTAATCTCTAAAGATATCCACAATATCCACTAATTTGTTATGTGTTAGTTTCCTGAGATACAGTAATAGAGAGGTCAGGCTTTCCCAGACCGGAAAACCAATGTGAGCTGTTGAACAGATCCCCTCAACCTGAAAGTTTCTGCTAGGATGGTCTCAGACTAATTTTATTAGGTGCACCAAGAACAATCAGTTTCTTTCAGAAATCGTCAAGAAAGCATCAGCTTTGGATTCTTTAATATCAACAGGTCCAAAAGTATACAGTGTATTTTTTTATACTGTTCAGTTAAGTTTATTAAAATACATATTCTCAACAGCCCAAGTCAATCAAAGCAGTGGATCTCAAAGTGTTGCTTCTCGGCACATCATTAGCTTGTCCAGAAAATCCAAAAGCCACATTCAGAGGTCAGCGAGGCCACCTTGAAGACATGATGGAGGCTCCTCAAGACAACAAGGACTCCACAGAATCAGTTATCTGAGCAGGTTCAGATGCCAACTGGATCCTCAGAACCTCTGCAAAGCCATCACCAAACCAGCAAGTGACATGTGCTATGTCTACAGTGAAGTAGAAAAGGCGGTCCTGGCAGAGCTTCCGACGGTAAACAGACCGAGGATCTGCTGACAGCACAGCCTCGATGGCCCGCTTTGCTTCCTCTGCTGACTGAAAATATTTAAATGAGGAATGACCAACCTCTGCAATGAGAAGACCACAACTTAATGCTCAGTATTACACACGTCAAATTTCATCACAATGAATGAATGCCAATATGGATTTTGGTTGGTTCCTTAAACATCATTTGAAATCAAAAGTGTTTGGAAGTCTATTTGGTCATTATAGAGAAGGTTACCTTCAAGTGGTATTTACTGTCATTAGATTTAACTATGTAACCCCAAATTTTTGTTTTACTGAACAAAAACATCATGGTGGCATTTTCCCTTAGTTTCCTAACCAGGAGAGGTGAGCTTTCATTTTCTGTCAACCAAAATGTCACTTTTCTGTACTCAATGCAGTCTTGAATGCAATTCCTTGTCGTTTTGTTCTCAGAACACAGACAAGGAAATGCATGGCAGTCCCAGCATCCTCAAAAGCCACAAGATCTAAACCCACACATACCAGAACACTAGCTATAGGCAAGAGAGGCTGCACCAGAAGGCTGGTGTTATAAGTAACACTATGTCCCGAAGAAACAAGGACATGAGAGAGTGCCAGGACAAAAGTGAAACAGATATGCTGAGAAAGTTCTGTGTCACCACCAGGAACTGACCACTCTGCTCCACTCAAGTGCATATTTCAGGTAAACAGGTACTTACCCAGTCTGGTGGCAAAACTTCCTATATTTTTATCATTTTTAATGTATTTAATTTTTAAAAATACAGTATGTACAGAACAAATGGTTAAAAGTAACTGTGACCGAGTTTTTAATAATTGCAACATCGGATACATCCAAAGGATGCCCAGCTCCTTCCAGGAAGGTATACACTTAAAAATGTTGTCCCTGCTCAAAATATCTAGAGTGGTGGTGAATCTTTATCCTTCTTAGAGAGGATTTGATTTCAACAAACAGCCAAAATTACCCTAGGCCATATCTAACGATCAGGTTGGGTAAATGAAATCATGAAGTACAATTTTTGGTCAAAAATCAATTATATCGCATTAGGAGTTCTTTACTGCATGGCTCATAGGAAACAGCTCTAAAAGCCAATTTAAAAAGATTTATCACACTCCTCGGTGACAGTGTTTCTGGTACAGGCTCTAAGCCTTTGCTTGGCCAGTCACCACGTGTAAGTGCCCTACTCCCGATTCCTTGCATACTCATTCTTCTGGGCTCAGCTCACATGCTATTTCCTCCAGGAAGCCTTCCCACATTCCCTCCTCCAACCCAAGTCAGAATTCTCTGGCATGCCCACAACACACTGCCCAGACCTCTGCTCCATCACCAATTTCCTCCCATTTCAACACCTTTCACCTCTTTACATGTGCTAAGAACCATGTGTTAAAGTAAACCGGCTCCAAGTAAGAGCCCTGTGGCCTCTCTTCTGCAGGAAAGTGCATGACTCTAGTGCTGGGGCTTTGTGGGGGAACTTCTGTGCTAAGACACCTCCCTCTTACTCTGGGCTCCTAGAGGTCTCTGTGCCAGAAGCTAAGTTATCAGTTACCTGTCAGGATAAAATGCAACATTTCTCTAGTCCAATAGTAAAAGAGATGAGAAAACTTAAAAGGCTATGCTTTCTTTAAGCCTCTGGCCCCTCTCTAATCTTAAAGAGGTGGATCCACCCTCTGATCTCTGATCTACTTTCTAAATAAACTTTCCTTTCTAATCTTAAAAAAAGAATAGAATAGGCTGGGTGTGGTGGCTCATGCCTGTAATCCCAGCACTTGAAGAGGCCAAGTCAAGAGGATTGCTTGAGTCTAAGAGTTCGAGTCCAGCCTGCACAACATAGCGAGACCTCGTCTCTAGAAAAAAATCCAAAAGTCAGCCAGGCGTAGTGGCACATGCCTATAGTCCCAGCTACTCAGGAGGCTGAGGAGGATCGCCTGAGCCCAGGAGGGCAGGGCTACAGTGAGTTGCGATCATACCACTGCATTACAGTCTGGGTGAAGACTGAGTACAGAGAGACCCCAACTCAAAAAAACAAACAAACAAACAAAAAAACAAAACAGAACAAGCACAAGTTAGTTTCTGAATGCTGTCAGTAGACTCCAAGAACTATTGAACCAGGTAGACACAGGCTACCGTACAAGTACATCATAGGTCACCTCGTGAAGCTAACTGTGCTAATACACAGTTATCGAATGAAAGTTGTCATATGATGGTGTTGCCCAAATATCATTTTATATTCCTATGTTTCTTAAAACCAATCACACTGACACATATTCCACATAATGCTCTCAGAAATACCAAGCTTAGCTAAATCTCATAGTAAAAGCTCATCTCATTCAGAACTGAGAAACCCAAGGTACCCGATTTACCTGCTGAACTGAGCTGTACAAGGTCCATTTCAGCATGAGGAGTAAATCGCACTTCTAAAGTGGCCACGGGGGCCTCTCTCACCCAGGCAGGAACCAGGCTGCAGGGGGATCCATCAGCCACCCTGGCAGGGCAGTAGCGAGCTGCAGGCCGCACCTCTGTACTGCTTCCTGGTAGAACTGCTGCTCCTTCCACGCTCCTTAGCTTCTTATCTGTACCTCCCTCTGAAAAGCTCTTCTCCAGGCAATGTGGGCCAGCTTGTTTTTCTGCCACACTCAGTCTCTGATCACTTCTTGATTCCAAACCAAAATCTGCTGCTACCTCCCTGTGCATAGGCAAGATCCGCTGGAGTTCTGCTCTGTCTCTGTGTTTCAGGCAGTTTTCTTCTGAAGTTCTGCCTTCAGGATATTTAGGCTTCCCCTTAGTGCTGTGGTAGGGTTCTGGCTCACCGCACCCTGGGCACTGTCGCTGGTAACAGCTATTGGTCTCGCCATCAGAATGGAACGTGGCTTTTGGTTTCTGCTGGTTATTCTGTAAATTAAAGTCCCCTAAAGGCTCCATCAAATTTTGTGGTGAGTCATAATCAGCTATGTAGGGTTTAATGTCTAGTACGGGTGTGCCATGTATCATATCAATTCCAGAAAGGTATATAGCTCCACCTATGATATAAAAACAATGAAGGATAGTGCAAACTGGAGAATACAGTTATACCCCCAAATCATCTCTGCAACACTATCTGTTTATGTCCCATCGAGCTTACTCATGATTCTCTTCATACACCTGGTGCCAACTACACTTTTCTTTCTACCTGGAAACCCATCCACTTCTTGACCCATCAAACTCCTACTTGCTCTTCAAGGTCCTCATAGGACACATCTACAAAGGGCTCTTCCAGACATAGGTATTCTTTCCTGTCCCCAAAGAAAAGTCTGTGCACAAACCTCTGCTGGAGCCCTTGCCCATAATCAGGCACCTGCTCAGAGTTTCCTTCCCTAGACAGCAGGCAGATGCCTTGAGCATGGGCTAGGGTCAACATCTTTGTATCAGTGGTGCTTCTAACTCTGTTCCAGGCACATAAAGTCCTCATTATATCTCTGTGGAACCAGTGAGGGTTTCTACGGTGACAAGAATAGTTCCCAAGCCCCCTACGCTCCTGATATTCACGCTCTTGAATAATCCCTCCACTTGAGTGTGACTTGCTTATAGCCAAGAGAATATAACCAAAGAAATGTGATATCCCTCCAGTGATTATGTTTTTATATAAGATTCCTGCTTGCTGGTGGACTCACTCAAGCGACCTTCCATGCAGGCTTGACAAAGTAGGCAGGCATATTGGAAAGCCCATGTAGCAAGGCACTACAAGTGGTCTCTAGAAGCTGAAGGTGACCTCTAGCCAAAAATCAGCAAGAAGCTGGGGCCTTCAGTTCCACAACAACAAAGAAATGAATTTGCCCAACATCCTGAGGTTGTCCCACTTGGACAGCGGCTACCGGTACAGGATCTACTAACATGACCCTTGGGAAAGTGGTCTAACAAGAACCAAAAAACTGCATGCAGTCACATTGGATTCCATCTCCATTTAAGAAAAACATGACTAACACAGGACCTTGATTTCTAAAATATGCTTACTGTGAATGAGCCTGGAACTTGGGAAAGATGATTCTGGGTTTTCCAAATGATGTATTATCCCTAACAAAGTCTGCAGGAGAAAGAAAGGCACTGTAGCATAGGTAAAAGTTCTTTGGATTTAGAGTCAAACATGTGGCTGGATGCTATTAGACAAATTAACCTTAAAAAGTCTCAGTTTCTTCATCCATGAACTGGGCATTGCTACCCTATCAAACCCACAAAGCCACTGTGAGATAATATACAGTAATGCACTCACTAACTATAAAGCACCATTCAAACACTAGTAGTTGCCATAAAGCTTACATAGAATGTGTACAGTGCAACTATTAATATGTTTGCCTTTTAACCTTTCTGATCTGGCCTCCCCCACTGGAACATTAAGTCCTTTAGGGCAGGGATTTTTATCTGATTTGTTTACCACTATATCTCTAGCACCTAGAACAATGCCTGGCATGTATTCAGTACTAGAAAATATGTGTGGGTTGCATGAATGATCATAAAATGCTCCAATACTTTTACCCAAGCTGGTTAGCAATTACAAATTGATAAAACTCAAGGTGGGTCAACTATTGAACTTTTGTGGAAAATTACCTAAGGCCCACTTGAGTTCAGTCTAGTAAGGAAGTCCAAGTTCTGGGAAAGTACAAGCAAAATAACCATTTTCTTTTTTTGTTTGTTTTGAGTTGGAGTCTCACTCTGTCGCCCAGACTGGAGTGCAGTGGCACCACTGCAGCCTTGACCTGCTGAGCTCAGGTGATCCTTCTGCCTCACCCTTCCAAGTAGCTGGAACCACAGGCGCACACCACCACGCCTGGCTAATTCTTTATCTATTTATTGTAGAGATGAGGTCTTGCCATGTTGCTCAGGTTGGTCTCTAACCCCTGAGCTCAGGCAATCCTCTTGCCTCCACCTCCTAAAGTGCTGGGATTACAGGTATGAGCCACTGCTCCTGGCCCAAAAAACCATTTTCATCTATTTAGTGTCCAGTAGCCTGAAAAGTACTCTTAGAGCTTTATTCTTATGAGATCCTTAAAAAAAAAAAAAAAAGAATCCTTGGAATCACAGAGTGGGCAGGTCCTTCTCCTCTGCCCACTTTACAAACAAGTCAAAGCCTAGAATGGTCTTCCAACTCCTAGTCTACCCACTGCATCATCTTCTGCCTCTCTAACACATGTACTTACTGGGTCAGAATGGAATGCTGCCGGGCTAGGTGGCTCAGCCCGCTGAGGCTGAGGTGAGTGGATTGCCTGAGCCCGCGGGTTCGAGACCCGCCTGGGCAACTTGGTGAGACCTCATCTCTACAATAAATCAAAAACTCAGTCGGGCGTGGTAGCGAGTGCCTGTAATTCCGGTTACTCAGAAGGCTGGGGCGGAAGGATCACCTGAGCCCAGCAGGTCGAGGCTGCAGTGGCCGGGAGCGGCCACTGCACTCCAGTCTGGGTGACAGAGTGAGACTCCAACTCAAAAAAAAAAAATGGAATGCTTTTCAAAAATGTGTAGCAACATATTAACACAATCTGGAACTCTACACAAGTACTTCTATAACCAACGTTCAGTTCTGTAGTGTGACTCATCCCAGAATTCTGCCACATCCAACAGCTGACAGTTACACTGCAGCCATGATGTTTGTCCATTTCCTCAAGGCTGCAAGGAGGGAATGACAAATCACCACCCTATGTGTTTACCATATGTGCATGTACAACTAACTGCTGTATGTTAAATTTGAAAGAGTCCGATTTTTTTTTTTTCGAGTTAGGGGGTCTCACTCTGTTTCCAAGGCTAGAGTGCAGTAGCATGATCATGGCTCACTGTACCCTCAACCTCCTAGGCTCAAGGAGTCCTTCTGTCTCAGTCTTCTGAGTAGCTGGGACTATAGGTGCACACCATCATGCCTGGCTAATTTTTTTTATTTTTTTGTAGAGCCGAAGTCTTGCTAGATTGCCTAAGCTGATCTCAAATTCCTGGCCTCAAGCAATCCTTCTGTCTTGGTCTCCCAAAGTGCTTGGGTTTACAGGCATGAGCTACCATGCCTGGTTAACTTTTTTATTGTCTGTAGAGTCAAGATCTTGCTATGTTGCCTAGGTTGGTCTCAAATCTCCAGCCTCAAGCAATTCTCCCACTCTAGCCTCCTAATTGCTGGGATTACAGGCATGAGTTGCCATACACAGCCATTTTTTAATCATTTTGTATTCATTGAATTCCAAGCCAAAGAAAATTTTGTTACTAATTTAATGATTACGACATCTGAGTTATTTCAAAATAATGTAACAGCTTTTGATATATGCAATGATATAAATAAACTGAACATCCTATGAGAGTTTATTTCAAAGTGCTTTCATTGCTAACATTCTTTTAATCATTGCATTTTCTTCAGTGTCTGGTAGCTCTCAGGAGTCAACAGTGCTGGTACCTGTCTATATAACTGCCAGTAATAAACACTATGTTAATTTTATATGAATTTTGGAGAGTAAGAAAAAGAAAAGCAAAAGTAGAAATGCAATGGGTTACCTTCTACCTTTTCCAGCTTGGCCAGGGTCAGTCCTATAGCATTGGGACGATGAGGGCTCCTTGTGGAAAAAACTCCAGTCTTTGCACCATTCAGCCTAGGAGGTTGCACTTTTGCCTTACAGCTCAAATGGCCATTTTTGTGAAAAACAAACAAAATCCTATTGAAAATAAACCAAACCACTGAGTAAGAAAAGAGCATAAGCTTTGTAGGGGAAAAGGTACTCTCCCACAAATGAACAGAAAGAATGTTTTTAGTGGTGTTGAACTATTATTAGTAGGGAAGAAAATAACACCATTCCCCTTCCTTGAAGGAAGACACTCTTATCTCCACATTCATTCACACCTAACATAATGACTGGCACACAGCAGAAGTTTAGCAAACATTCGACAAATGCCTGAATAAACCTTATTTACTAAGTGTCTGCTATTTACCAGGCAGTATGCTAGATATTTTTATATTCATTTCATGTAATCTTCTTAATAGTATAATTTATCCTCCATTTTAGGGATGAGAAAATTAAAGCTTAGAAATGTTTAATAACTTAACCATGCCTTCCTAAACAAGATACAAAACCAAGAAGCCATGAAGAAAAACAATAACAAATTTTAATTCATTAAATCATTACATTGATGTACTACAAAACGTTAGCCTAAGCAAAGAACATGAATAGGCAATTCACAGAAAAAATTACAAATAGCTAACAACTATATGAAAAGATGTTGAGCCTCACCGACTTTTAAAAATTGAACTAAAAATCAAAATACCATTTTCCTCCAAGAGACAAAAATGTAAAACACTGATAATGTGTTGGGGAGAACGCAGGAAAAAGGTGATTTGCATACACTATTGAAGTTGCTTAATTTTTGACGGTAATTTGGAAGTAATTTTCCAAAATTACAAATATGCATACCCTCTACTATATCAAAATCTGATATCCTATCTATAAAAATACACAAGTGGCCAAGAATATGTACCCAAGGGGATTTGTGACAAACTTATCATAACAGCAAAATAGTTCTCCGTTAACAAGAACATGTATGATACGTTTATATTTTCTAATAATAGACAGCTATTGAAGCAAAAAAGGTAAATCTATATGTGCTGACATGAAGGTTCTCTCTGATATATACTGTTAAGTAAAGAAACATTTGGTTTTGCTTAAACAAATACCCACTCTGTATGTATAAAGTTGTTTCTAGTGTATTAAAAAAGAAAACATGAAAAGGTCTGGCAGGATCTATGCCAAGCATTTACAGTGATCACTTCTGAGGAGCGGTTAGGGTTGGAGGCAAGAAAGGAGAAAAATAGGAGGGATAAGGGAAAAATCTCTTTATATACTTCTGAAACCATTTTTTACATAGTCAATATTTAAATTTAACTCAATCAAGACACAGACTAGGTCAGAACATCCAACTTCTTTTTTACCCATGTCCCCAAATTAACATGAAAAATAAACTATTTAATTATAAACAATTTTAGGTCTCCACCTATTTAGGCTGCTGATGTTGGGGTGAGGAAGAATGTACAGAGAAAGAATTCCAAATGACAGTGAGTAAACTAGCATAACACAGGCCTTAATATAGGTAACACTTTAAAGTATCCAGATTTCTAAGGTCTCTTATCTTTTTTAGGAAGAGATTTAATTCTGCATGGGTCTAAAGCAAGGTCTGCAAACTTTTTCTGTAAAGGATCAGAGAGAAAATATTTTAGATGTGCAGGCCAACCAGTCACTGCTGCAACTATTCAACTCTGCCACTGCAGCACAAAAGCAGTCAGAGACAATACATAAACAAATGGACATGGCTGGGTTCCTATAAAACTAGCCTACAAAAACAGGCAGTGGGTCACATCTGATCCACAGGCTGCAGTTTACTGACCCCTGGTCTAGAGAATAAAGACCCATGGGCAGAATTAAGGAGGTATATAGTTTCAGCTTAACAGAGGCTGCTAACCACAATTAGAACCAACTGCAAATGGAATGTGCTCCCTCAGTGGATCCCAAACTTCCCTGAGATACCTAAATGATGCAGACAACACATGCAGGAACGCAGTATGGAAATTCCACACAAGAGATAAGGGTGGTCTGGATGGTAGACTCTAAGGTTGTTGCAACTGGAGTGCTTTACTCAGGGGCAAGTTCTGGCCCAAAGTGCCACTTCTAACTTTAAACCAACTTACCAAACATGAGAAAACTGCTCTAAGCCCATCAAGGAATGTTCAGGATTATTAAAGATGCTCTTTCTAATCCTCAAACAGGCCCGCGAATGGCTACAAATGGATGGCTGTCTTGGAGTACCATTCTTGGCCAAGAAACAGGATTCCAAGTAGCCTATAGGCTCAGTTAAAAGATTCCCTACAGGACAAAATTGGAGAAGAAACCATTAGTCCAAAGGTCAAACCAAGCTGTAAGAAAACATGTTTTCTCTAATGCACTGGATCATAGTTTAAAAATGTACTAGGTGTTATGCAACCATAAAAAATTATTTTTATAGTATTCAGAAATACATACAAATATCCTCATCATTATATATACATCATACTATCTGTTTAGATACACTAGAAAGAACACTTTAGTATCATTACATGCATAATATATATTGCTTCAGATACACTAGGAGTCTAAGAAAGAAATAATGAAAGGGGCATTTTTAGAAGAACTACTATGACCGTAATTCAAATTCTATGCTACCATTACTAAGTTATGTGACTTTTTGGTCGGTTTAAAGGGTATTTCAAATAGAGGAGACAGTAAGCATAAAAATAAATGAGACATGTCATAGCATATGTAGTGAACAAGCTATTTTTGATTGGCTGGAGTGTGAAATACAAGGCAGAGAATAATGAAAGATGAGGAGACAGTGATTACATAGAAGCAAAGATGCCTTCAATTGAAAGCAACGGAACATATGAAACAAAGTAGTTTAAGCAATGAAGGGAGTTCACAGGCTCATACTGCTGAAATATCGAGTGGCAGGGTAGATTTCAAGTTAGGCTCAGTACAGTAGCCCGCTGCCCCTCTAGAATGTAAGCTCCATGTAGGCAGTTGCTTTTTGGTCTTGTTTACTGCTGTGTTCCCATTGTCTAGTGCATTGCTTGTAAGGGGGTAGGTACTCAAAAAATTCATGTTGTATGGAAAAAAAGATAAGTCTAAACTGATTAAAATGGAAAATGAAAAGGAACAATATGTATAACATAATCCCATTTATGAAAATCTGCTTATATATTTATCTATTTCAATATGTACAAGGCGGGGTGCAGTGGTTCATGCCTGTAGCCTGTAATCCCAGCACTTTGGGAGGCCGAGGCAAGAGGATTGCCTGAGCCAAGGGGTTCAAGACCAGCCTGGACAGCTTAGTGACACCTTGTCTTCACAATAAATCAAATTAACTGGGTGTGGTGGCGCACACCCGTGGTTCCAGCTACTTGGAAGGCTGGGGTGGAAGGATTCTCTGAGCCCAGGAGGGGGAGAGTGCAGTGGCCATGAGCATGCCACTGTACTCCAGCCTGGGCGACAAGTGAGACTCTGACTCAAAAATAAATAAATAAATAAATACATATATTTGAGAAGGAACCCCCCAAAAACTGGAATTTATTTTTTAAACTGTATATTTATTCTTACATGTTAAATTTCAGCCACCTTCAAAGTGCAATATACCTATCAAGATACTTTTTCCACTCCGCAAAACAGTTTTTGAACTCATCCATTTTGATGACTTTTAGTGCCCCTGCCATTTTTTGCTTCACCTCTTCCACATCAGCAAAATGTTTCCCTTTGAGACTTTTTTTCATCCAGGATAAAAAAAAAGTTGCTCAGGGCAAGATCAGGTTAATAGGGAGGGGGGGCCTGGGGTCATGCCAGGTCAAAAACTCCTGAACATTCAGCAGGTGTGAGCAGGTGTGTTGTCATGGTGGAAGAACCAGTCAACTGTTTGCTACAACTTGGGGCATTTCTTCCTTAAATCGTGACACAACCGTCTCAAAACTTCCAGATAAAAACTTCTGTTGACCATTTTATCTGGAGGAACAAGTTCCGAGTGTTCCTGCCCCCTAAAAGATAATTCTGGGTTTTTTTTTCTGTCCTCCTTGTATGTCTGGAAAACTATCTGGAAGGATATTCACCAAAATGTTAACAGTGGTTAACCTGTATGGTGAGTTTTTAAATTATCTTTATGTTTAATTTGTAATTTCTATAAAATTTGAAATTTTTGCAATAAACACAAATTATCTTTTAAAAATAATAACTTTTGAAAGACAAAATTAGCCAGACATATTAATATAAAGTCCACAGTCTTCATGACTACCATTTTGAATTTACAACTTTTTGTCCTCCCTTCATTAGAACTTTATTAACTTCTTTTAAGAGATGATATAGGCCGGGTTCGGTGGCTCAGCCTGTAGTCCCGCGCTTTGGGAGGCCAAGGTGAGTAGACTGCCTGAGCCTGCGGGTTCAGGACCCGCCTGGGCAACTTGGCGAGACCTCATCTCTACAATAAATCAAAAAAATTAGCCAGGCGTGGTAGCGCGTGCCTGTAGTTCCAGCTACTTGGAAGGATGAGGCAGAAGGATCGCTGGAGCCCAGGTGGTCGAGGCTGCGGTGGCTGGGACCAGCCACTGCACTCCAGTCTGGGCGACAGAGTGAGACTCCAACTCAAAAAAAAAAAAAAGAGATGATATAAAGATCTTCTTTTTATTTCCCATTTCCATTAAATCTACCCTACCAGGACAAGCAGTGAGACAATAGTTTTGGAGTTGTCTCTTATAGTAACCTTCATTACTTTCACATAAAAACAGTGGTATTTTGGTCAGCACAGTGGCTCATGTCTGTATTCCAGCATTTTGGGAGGCACAGGTGGGAGCAATATTTGAGCCCAGGAGTTCGATACTAGCCTGGGTAACATAAGGAGACCTTGTTTCTACAAAAAAATTCAAAACACCACTGGGCACAGTGGCTAATGCCTGTAACTCCAGCACTTTGGGAGGCCAAGGTGGAGGGACTGCTTGAGCTGAGGAATTCAAGACCAGACTGGCAATGTAGCAAAACTGTGTCTCTAAAAAAAGCAAAATTAAAATCAAGAAATTAGCCAGGCATGATGGCACATAACTGTAGTCCCAGCTACTTGGGAGACTAAGGTGGAAGAATCACCTGAGCCCAGGAGATCAAGGTTGCAGTGAGCTAGGATCACCACTGTGCTCGAGCCCGTGTACAGTGATATCCTCGACTAAAAAAAACCCCAATATTATCTAACACATATATAAAAGATTATATGCAACATATAAGTCATAAAGCATAATATTATAACAAAACCCTATGTACATACCATCTATCAAGAACTAGAGCTTTACCAACAATTTACATCTTTTTAGGTTGCTTTTCTCCTATCCCATATGCTTCCTTTTCCTTTGAAATAAACAGAAGCCTAAATTTAGTCTTTATCATTTTATTTTTTAATATGATTTATCACATGCATATGCATGCCTAAACAATGTTTCATTTATTTTGTCTTTAATATCTGTAAAAACTGGTGTCAAACTTTAAGTTTTCTTCTAAGACTTGTTTTTTCTCTTCCAATATTATTAGTCTAAGATCCATCTGTACTGTGTATGTTTTCGACAACCTTAAGTTTTTTCCAAGTATGTTTATGGGCATTAAAAAAAATCCTCGTCCATGCTTCTATGGAACAGATATAGTAAACATCTTAGGATAAGATGAAGAAACTGAGGCCAAATGATCTGGTGTTTTTAAATTGTCAAGAAAAATGGCCCAAAGAGGATTCCTAACCTAATCACAGGATCCCTGTGTCCTGTTTTCATTTATTCAAGAAACATTTTCCAAGTATCTACAATTGCCAGACATTGGGCTAAGTTTGGAGGAGGGGGGAAAGAACACTTACCATAGTGGAATTAACATTTGGGGAAAATTTTACACTGTTTTAATATCATGAGAAATGTCACAACAGCAGCCATATTATCAAAGACTTCTGCCCTTGACTCTCTGATGTGAGGCCTAAAAATTGATAACTGGTCTACCACTTCATTGAATCAGTCTACGCCTGCTTTTCACAGATTGATTATACATATGCCATGATAAATACAAGTAGCCACCAATTAGATTTACTCCAATATTCTTTGTGCATCTCTATAAGAGCATAAGCAAGATAAACTGGGTTAGCAATGAACTGAAAGCAAACTCAGGAACTACTTTGTAGGAGTTCTTCCAACTACGCTACTCAAATGTTTGGGACCACTCTCAAAACATTAAATATTCATCCTCTAATATGTCTGAACTCTTCTGGAACCTATTTATATATTTTCTGTGCACTCCTTCTTGGGATAAGTGCTATGAAGTATAAATCCTACCTGAAGCAGAACCCTGAGAATGTTTACCCAGGGAAATTCTGATTTTCTGATCTCTTGCCTCATATCTCAAAAAAAAAAACAAAAACAAAAACAAAAAAACTAACAAGGTGCTAAGTGCTTGGTGTACAAACAAGAACTAGTTCTCACCCCTAAGGGTTTCCAATACTGTATATTGACAGAGTTGAACAAGTAAATCAACAATTCTTGTAGATACCTTATATGCAGAGACAGAGACTAACAGAGGTACACAGTAATACTAGCCAAAGAACCACCTGGAAAGGGAGAGAAGTGGTTCTCCAAAGGAACATGGGAGATTTATTACTGGCATCAGAAGAGAAAAAGGATAAAAACAACAGAAGACCCTACTACACTACCTTGAGCAAAACTAGCTAACACCTCTGAATTGGTTTTCTTGACTATAAAACAAGGATAATACCACCTACTTTTGAAAGCTAGGAGAGTACTAATTAAACACGTAAAGCACCTAGTGCAATAGAAAGTACCCAGTAAAGAGAGCTTTTTAAAGTCCCTGCCCAGGTTTTTTCCTCATTTGAACATTATAACTATATAATAAGTAAAAAGCCAGCAAGTTAATAATGCAGTGGTTTTTTTGGTACACAAGGCTTGTCTATGGGTCTTGCTCTGAAACAAAGTTCAGGTCCTTTTCATCTCTGCCTGAACAATAAAATTACCCTTGTTATACATCCTCTCCCCAATGCAAGTCCCTCACCTTTTCAAAACACTCTAGAGCAGAGGTCAATCCCCAGGCCACAGACAGGTTCAGCTTTTTCCTCATTTAAATATGATGAACGTACTGTCCATGGCCTGTTAGAAATCAGGCTGCACAGCAGAAGGTGAGCAACAGCCATCAGAGCTCCGCCTCCTGTCAGATCCGCAGCACTAGATTCTCACAGGAACATGAACCCTATTGTGATCTACGATGCACAGTCCTCATGGGAGTTTAATGTCTGATGATCCCCCCATCTGTGAAAAACTGTCTTCCACAAAACTGGTCCCTGATGCCAAGGGACTGGTTTCTTAGAAGACAATTTTTCTACAGATTGTGGAGGCAGGATGGTCTTGGAATGATTCAAGCATATTACATTTGTTGTGTACTCTATTTCTATTATTACATTGTAATATATAATGAAATAATTATACAACTCCCCATACTGCAGACTCAGTGGGAGCCCTGAGCTTGTTTTCCTGCAACTAGACAGTCCCACCTGTGGTGGCCGGAGCCAGCGCTAGCATCATCGCCTCAGCTCCACCTCAGATTATCAGGCATTGGGTTCTCATAAGGAGTGAGCAACCTAGATCCCTCGCATGAACAGTTCAAAAAAGGGTTAGCATTTATGAGAATCTAATGCCTCCACTGATCTGACTGGATGCAGACAGAACTCAGGCAGCAATGCAGAACAGCAGTAAATACAGATGAAACCTCACTGCTTGCCAGTGGCTAACCTCTTGCTGTGTAGTCTAGCTCTTTTTTTTTTTTTTTAATCAGCATTTCACTTGGTCACCCAGGCTGGAGTGCAGTGACATGCTCCTTGCCACTCCAACATCACCTGCTGGGTTCAGGCGATCCTTACACCTCAGCCTTCCAAGTAGCCGGAACCGGCACTATCAAGTAATTTTGTCACTTATTATAGAGACAAGGTCTCACCAAAGTGCCCAGGCTGATCTCTAACCCCGAGTTCAGGCAATCCTCTAGCCTCAACCTCCCAAAGTGCTGGGATTATAGGCTTGAGCAACCACATCCGGCTGGAGCCTGGTTCTTAACCAGTCTGTGGCCTGAGGGTTGGGGACTCCTGCTTTAGACCAACCTCCTCAACACTGTTTCTTGTGTTATGTTATGCTTTAAACTTTCCATGTCCCCCACTGTTAACAGACTTTATACTTCTGAGCCTGGTATTCAAAGTTCTCCACAATCTAAATCCAATCAAAGGTTCCCACCTCCCTGTTCTATCCAACACTTTAACCCAATAGCTCTGCAAACCTCCAAGCCCTGGGTTCTGCTCTTTCCTCTCCACCAAAATATCAGACCCATAGTCTGGCAATGTGCAACACATTTTCTAAATCAGCACAGTGTCTGACCAGGTAATAGCACTTAAATTTAACAAAGTTCAACATTTAGAATGTACACAAAGATTTCTGTTTCAAGGACTTTCATTTACAACAAGAACTGGCAATACTTAAATGCCCAATAGGGAGCTGGTTTAAAAAAGTAGAGCACATGTCTAAAACAAAATAGCGGGCAACTCCTTAAAATTAAAAGAAATAACTATGGAAAGATTTTCACAAAATTTAAACTTTTAAAAAAGTTATAGAACAACGGGGTCGCATAGCACCTCATACTTCGAAACAAGTATGGAAGGTCGACACCAAGATACTGACAGTGGTTTTCTCCAGGTGAGAGCAGGCTATTTTAATTTGCTTCCATTTGCTTCTTTTTTGTTTCTAAAACTAATATATTCTGCTCTCTGTAAACAGGTGTGAATAAAGAGAAACAAACCTATGCCTATCAGTCCAGGTCCAGCCCAATTTTAAACTATTTCTTCCCGCTAAACTTTCTCTCTTCCCCCTCCTCATTTCCCAAGGCGCCAAGATGCCTTTCTTAGGCATTTACTAACTCCTAACCGGCTAACGCCAGCTGAAAACATCCCATCTCCTTTACGGCGGGGAGAAGCTCCTAAGAGAAAGGCTCTTATGCCGCACGTGGCTGTTCCGGCCATTGTGCCAAGACAAGGCAGACAGTACGTGCTTTGTATCAACAGCCCAATATGCGAGGTGACGTCATCCCGTTCGCCGCGGACCCATCACGTGGTCGCCGGGGCACGTGACCCGCGCCTTTGTCGTAGATAGAATGACGCATATTAGTTTAAGATCTCGCATTTCACAACCCGAGGGCAGTGAAGTCGGCTGCCTGAGCCCAGGCCTCTCCTGAGCGGCACTGCCACTCTCAGACATTACCTGTCTCCAAGGATGGCTTCACGCAGCCGCACGGGGTCGCTGTAGACCCACATCCCGACTCCTCCAAGCCGCGCATGGTTACTAGTCCCTGAGGCGCCCAACCGACGCGTCAAGCCTTCCGCTTCCGCTCTCCGTGCCTGACGCCTGCGCAGTAGCCGCGCCGGTGGGCCCTAGAGAGTGCGCGCGCAGAGGGTGGCGACGCTGGACGCCGGGAGGTCTTCTCTGGGGCTGCGAGTCCCTACCCCAGCTCTGTTCCCCTTGTGCATCTTGATCTCGGTTTCTTGCTCGGAGCCGCTGCCGTTCCCCGCCCTCTCGGGGAAGCCCACGGCTCCGAGTTCCGCCCTTTCCGAGGGCGGCACACATGGATGAAGAATGACGCGCCAAGATGTCACTCCCGAAACGTTATTAATAAGCAGCCCACAAGTCCAGCCAGTGATCCTAGCTTTTAAAGAAGAAGGATGTTAATATGTAATTACAACAGAGTGGAAGGACTGGGCGTTAAGAAATGTTAGGAATTCTCCTTGGGTGATGGGAGTACAGAGATGATTATACTCTGGATGCTCCCGTTTTTCCAAAATAAAAATGTTGATTTGTCAGAAAAGAACCCCAAGTCCTCCCTATCTCAGGTGTAATGGATGTCAAGGGAGCGCCACACCGTGATAGGGGTTAAGCAATGGGGACTGTTCCTTGTGCTCTGTGCCTCCCCGAAACCGAAGTGAGAGTGAGATTATGGGAGTGAACATGCCATGTGCATGGGGGGAATTTCTTGTGGTTTCCGGGCAGCTCTGGAAAAGTGGAGGGCCCCCAAGAGTCATGTTTGCGCACCATGCGCTGGTCCGTTGTCCCTGCACAATGAAAGCCTGTCTTTTACCCACTTTCTTGTAATGCCATCTCTCACCTGTATCAAGTTTCTCTGTATACATGATTATGTTTCTGGGTTTTTTATGCTGTTGGTTCGGGGGAGGAAAGAAGTATATTACCTGCAATATAAAACATTCAGAAGCATACAAGTCCACAGATGAAAAAGCCTAACAAACATGAAAACTTGTTTCTGTTTGCCATCCATCGCTAGTAGAAAATAACCAGCAATAGGAGCCAAAGGTTTAAAGAGAAGACTGTGGTTTTTAAAAAATAAAATTGGCTTTCGGCGATGGTGGCAGGTCTTAGGAGGTCTACCCGGTAGAGGTCCACGCTCTTCACCCCCTCGCCTGCCTCCCACCCCGTCACCCCGTCCTTCCCCCCAATAAAGCGTTGTGGCCCCCCCAAAAATAAAATAAATAAAATAAAATTGATCAAATATATATAATATCTTCTGGCGGGTCTTTTCTACACGACAATTTGGAAAAGGCTGCCTGACATTATTCTGTTTTTTTTGGAAAGAGCATTTCGTCTAGCTGAAGATACAATTTTGAGAACCATTGGGACTGTATTATAAACGTTTTAAAACTAGGTGGGAATAACTGCACTTGCCACTAGATGGTGGTGTTGCTGAAAGTGACAGCCTGGCTTAATTTGTGTACAGACTAGTGTTGCAGGAGGGATATTTGCCCTCCTGGAGGGCATGATACACGTTTGATACTCAGAAAATATGTAATTACCAAGTGTGACAATTACTGAATGCCATGCTGCCTTGGGGACACTAGCATATTTGATTGCTACTTGTTTTAAAGGTAAAATTTCTTTGTATTGGAAGCAGGGACTTAAATATGTAGCACTTTTATTTTCATATTCTGTGAGTTGAAGTTTTTACTATCCTATCTAGAGTTATGTTTGATTATTTTTAACTTGTAAAACTTAACTTCTTCTTTGGAGGTTGGACCTAGGAATCTGCCTTAAACAAAGCAACCTAAATACTTGTGGTGCTTGGTTTGTAGTACTTTGAGAAACACTTCTCAGTAGTGATTCTTAACCTCTCATTTGGATGAAGGACCCCTTTGAGAATCAACTAAAGCTTTGAACTTTCTCACCTATAATTTTGGATGTACTATCATAGGGTTTATGGATTTCTAATAGCGACCATTGTACCTAATATGAGAGGAGTGCAGCACAAAATCAGACTAGATGAACTCTTGCAAAACCTTGATTCTGCCTGTCACCTCAAGGTTCTAAACCAAGGAGAACAATGGACGAATTTTAGATGCATGCTAGTGTTTGAACAAGAATGGTAACAAAGCATAGGTTGTGAGAATATTTAGGAAAAGGTGTAAGAGGGCAAGCAGAAAGGGTCCTAGCAGGTAGAGAGAGATTTTGCTTCTTCTGATATACCGAATTCCTCTCTCCATCTACTGCCCCATCTTTTTCACCTTTGTACCCCTGTACTTTGTACATATACAAATCTCTTAAGGTTCATCTTAAGGTTCTCCCTGAGACTTCACTTTACTCTTTTTTTCCTCTGATCTTGACCTACTTTGGCAGGTGAAATTAAGACAAAAGAACATTCCAAAGAAGGAGCATCATTGCGAATGGCACTGAGAAAGTCAGATGTGATTTTGGGTGAGTACCCAGTCTCTCGGAGGTTATACCCTCATATGTAAGTAAAATGGGAATAATAATCACTGCCCAGCCTATTTCATAGACTTTTGTCAGATCAAATAGTTTATATGAAAATATAAATAAATGCCTAAGTGCTGTCCAGACGTAAGTTACTATTATATAGTTGTGTGGCCCTCAGTGTGTTACTGAATAATAAATATAATGAGGCATGAGTAATTGTACAGTGAGTTGTATCCTAATAGGTAGCAAACAGGTGGGAACAGCTTTGTAACTTCCCACTATACCAGTGGTTCCCAGCCCTAGCTTCACATTAGAATTCTCTGGAGAGCTTTTAAAATAAAAACAGGCTGGGTGTGGTGGCTCACACCAGTAATCCCAACACTTTGGGAGGCCAAGGCAGGGGGATCACTTGAGGCCAGGAGTTCAAGGCTAGCCTGAGCAATATAGTGAAAACCTATCTCTACAAAAAAAATTTTTTTTAATTAGCTGGGCATGGCAGTGTGTGCTTTTAGTCCCACCTACTCGAGAGACTGAGCTGGGAGTTTCACTGGACCAGGAATTTAAGTCTGTAATGAGTTATGATCGTGCCACTGCACTCCAGCCTGGATGACAGAGAGAGATGTTATCTCAAATAAAATAAATTTAAAAACACCCTGAATGCAAAACTGTATCCTGGATTGAATCCTAAAGCAGAAAAAGGACATTCGTGGAAAAACTAATGAAAACCAAATAATGTTTGTAGTTTAGTCAATGGCAATGTAACTATCTTAATTTCTTAGTTTGGCAAATGGACCATGGTTATGAGTAAACTAGGTAAAAGATATACAGGAACTTCTGTACTATCTTTACAATCCATCTATCATTCTAAAATTATTTTTCCAAAAATATTATTTAAAGCATAAAACAAAAAATAAATGTACCAGTGCCTGAACATCACTCTGAACAGGTGAATCAGAATCCCTGGGAGAGGAGTTTGGGCATCTGTAGTTTTTAAATCTTCCCCCAATGAATTCAATGTACCATGAGGGTTGAGAGAACCACTCCTCTATACCATGAGTGCCTGAGGGACTGGGATCCTGTCTTGTTCTTTGAGGTAGCCTAGTACCAAGCACAGTGCCTAATATGGAGATCTTGTGCAATTGTGTCCTTGCTGAATGAACCTTTATTTGCCAAAATCTGTTTTTAGTCTTCTGGAATAACAGAAGGAAAATTGAAAACAAACACAAAATAACAGGGGAGATTTTCAGACATCTTCCCATCTAGAATAGTTTCTATTCCTGCATCCCTTGTTTCATATCATTTCCTGTTAATCTTTACCATTATCATCCTATTTTAAATATTCCTAAAGTGCTGAAATTTCCAATCTATTGCTTAAAAACCTTACATCATTCCTCATTACCTAATAAGTGATAAACTTCTTAGTAAGGTATACAAAATTCTCTACACTCGATATAGCTAATAATATGAGCTTTTTAGCATGTAAGCCTGCTATTTCCATGTGAACCCTACATTAACAATAGTCTACATGCAGTTCTCTTAAGCAGGTCTGGAACTCTCCCTTCCCAGTGTCACATACAGCAATGTGGCTATCCTCGTCTATACAAATCCTCTCCCCATCTTTCAAGACTTCACTCGTGTAATTTTTTCAGGTCACTTCAGCAAAAAGTGAGTCTCCCCTCTATTGTATCTACTATTCAGATAGCACTAGCATTTATTATTTTCCTTTGTAATTTTTTGTTTTGGTGTTTTATTTCCACCATGAGACTAGAATAAACCCCCAGTGGGGAAGGGCTATGTGTTACATAGCTCTTCTAAGCCCCACAGTGCTTAACATGATGTCATCTGCACAGTTAAGTGTGTAAAAATGATTTAATATACATTTTGCATGAATACAATATATAAAAAGTAAAAATGGAAAATCAAAACTCAAATACAAAAGGAAGCTACATTCACCACTCCAAAATACCTTTAAGGAAAGTTGTTAAAATTAACTAAAAGAGTTAATGGAAACCTAAATGAAATTTTGATGCTATTGTTACATTAATAGTTGAATAGCATTTATAAGAAAGCTATGTACTCCCCTAAATTTTAAGTGTTCAGACTTCATCACTTATCTGCTCTGAAGAATTAAATAAATGCTTGTTCCTAGAAGGAAAGATCAATTATTCAGTCCTCCCCCTTTCCTTATTTGTTTCGTCCCAACGCTATCCTCCCAACAAACGTACACATATACACGCACACTCACACACTAGCAGGAAACTGTCTATGTGGTAGTAGCAGGAAAAAAATGTTAGTTTTCTTTTTTGGATATGGTCTATAAATAGTAAAAAGGCTAAGTTAAAATATTAATGAACAGTCTAGAAATGTCTACAATATTTAGAGGAAAATCACACATAAAATATTAAGATTCCATTGGAATACAGATTTATGGTCAAGTATTGTTAAAACAAAACATAACTGTAAACATCATTTTCTGGTTGGATGTCTTCAGGAATGTTCAGAATTGCTGGCATTTCTGGTTCTTCTGCTTTGGGTTTTTCTTTCATTTCTGTAAAAATAAAATACAAAAATAGATTCAATAGAAGATATTGGGACAATTGACAATCCAATTGAAAAAAAACCCTACCTTACAACATGCACAAAACCAAATTTCACATGATTAAAGATTTAAATATTAAAATACCATAAAGCTATAAAAATAATAGTGTTTTTAATAATCCTAGGATTCTAAGCAGGTCACAGAGACTAGAAACCATAAAGAAAGACTGACCGTTTGAATACCTAAAAACTAAAACTCTATTTGACAAAAAGTACTGTAAAAAATTAAATCACAAACAACTGGGAAAAATTATTGACAACAGATATGTAGGTTAGTAAAGCTTTAATAGCTATTATTTAAAGAAACTTTTAATCAATCAAGAGAAGACAGATATCACAAATTTAAAATGAGACAAAGATTCAAACAGGTAATTCTCAAAAAAGAAAAAGAAAAAAAACCTTATTTTATAATGATCATGAAAAGATGCCCAGTAGCATTAATCATCAAAAGGGGATAATTAAGATCATTATGTGAGTTGTTTTTTTTTAACCTAGCAGATAAGCAAAGGTTTTTAAAATGTCATCATGTGCAAGGCTGACAAGGGTGTGGAGAAAGGCATTTGTCTTGTGTAAATTACTACAACATTTCTGGAGGCTAGTCTGACTTAGTATATCCAAACTTTAAATGTGGGTACCCTTTGGCCCAGCAATTACACTTCTAGGAATTTATCCGAAGGCCCAGTGTGGTGACTTTCATCTATAACCTCAGCACTTTGGGAGACCAAGGCGGGAGGATCCTTTGAGGTCAGGAGTTTGAGACCAGCCTGGGCAACATAGAGATCCACACACACACACCCAGTTTCTACAAAAATAAAATGATTCTCAGGGCATGGTGATACACGCCTGTAGTCCCAGCTACTCATGAGGCTGAAGTGGAAGGACTGCTTGAGCCCAGGGATTGGAGGCTGCAGTAAGCTGTAATTGAGCCACTGTACTCCAGCCTAGGCTACTGAGCAAGAGCCTGTCTCTTAACAACAAAAGAAATAATCAGATGAACTTAAACTTCCAGTGCCTCAGTTTCCTTATGTTTAAAATGGGGATATTATTTATCCAATAAGGGTTTTAACATTGAATAAAATAACTCACAAAAAATATTTAATACAGTGTTTGGCACATAGATAAGTGCCAAATTAATGATAAATGCTAGCTAAATAAATGTTATTCCCAATTATGTTCATTGAACATTGTTATGATAGTAAAAGTTGACAGTAACCTATGTTCATTTTTGTATGGATTGGTTGAATCCCTATATATATTGCAAATGCACATAGTATAATACTACGCAGTTGTTACAAAATATGTCATTTGGCTACCATATACATTGTAAATGAAAACAAAAACAAGTTACAGAATAGGATGTATACTATCTCATTTGTTGAAACAAAACTAAACATTGGGGATTGGAAGTAGGAGATGGTGTTACAGTGGACTTTTACTTACAGTCACTTGCATAGTGCTTTAATTTATTATAATGAACATGTATTTCTTCTATAATCAGCAAAAACTAGATATTCCCATTTTTGTTAAAAAAATAAAATAAGCATTAATTAATTGACCATAATTAAGTAATGAAACTTTCAAAATCAGAGCACTGGGTTGATTAGAGCTACTTCTCAGCGGGGGACCCTGTCAGTGCAAGTAGTATTTTATATGTCTGATTTTTACTGTAATTTATTTCTTTAAAGTAGTTCCTCAAAAACCTGTATTACTTGGAAGCCAACTAATGCCATGTTTTTTGTTGCATTCGTCTTTTCGGAGAAAGAGTGTAAACTGCCAAAGGGATTTCTTTAGAAAATGGTTTCCTGGAGATAAGGATGGTCTGATAGACTCATCCCATTTCTTATACTGGCTACAGTATTGTATAAAGAGAATCGAGGTTCTCAGTTATGTCTCTGAGGCAAGTCAAATTAAAGAAAGCTCACATTATTTTCAAAATGCTGCACTTAGGAAAAATCTTTTCAGGAACAAATACTGAAATAGAAAGGGTTTTTGGTAAATCCAATAAATCCTACAATAATGAGTTTCCTAGTAACAGGTTCATATTTTGCACTTTCATATCTCTCTCAGTACCTTGTAGTAAGAATTCACTTGCCTTTAGCTTATCAGAAAAATTAAGTTTCCTAGAAAACCTTCTTTCATCAAGCTTTCTTGTTAGTCTAGACCTAATCGTCCTTTAAAATATTTTGCACATAATTCATTCTATATTGGGCTCATTTCACTAGCTATAGCTTCTTAAAATAGTATTTGTAAGTACCTACCGTACATGCTTGCTTTTTCCATATTTTAAAATTCTTTGGAAACGTGCCAAGATAGACACTGATTGTATGAAGATATTTTTTACTTGAAATTCACAAATGATATTTATAGTACCCATTGAGATGACTGGGGGTAGCCTAGGACTGTCAAAGAAGGCTGTAAAAATCACTATTCTGAGGGCAATATACCTACCTTGGTGCTATAAACAGCCCTTACCTTTAGGAAAAGTATAAACATCCTTAGCATCTTCCTGGTGTGCTTTAGGATTCTGGTCTTGAGGCTCACTTGTTTCTTGGTGTGGTTCTGGAAAGAATCCTTTAGGTATATCCTTATTTTTATTTGTTTTAGTAGAGAGGTCTTCAGGCTCAGGTGTTTCTTGGTTTATTTCAGGTGAATATTCTTCAAGCCCAGGTGTTTCTTGGTATATTTCAGATGAATATTTTTCAAGTCCAGGTGTTTCTTGGCATATTTCAGGTGAATATTTTTCAGGCCCAGGTGTTTCTTGGTATATTTCAGTTGGATACTCTTCAGGCTGAGCTGTTTCTTGGATTGTTTTATGAGAGGCGCCTTTAGACACGGTCATTTCTTTACTATATATTTTATGAGAAAAGTGTTTAGGTTCAATTGTTTCTTGGCATGTTTTTGTAGAAAGGTCTTTAGGCTCAGCTATTTCTTGTTGTGTTTTAGGAAAGCCTTCAGTCTCAGCTGTTCCTTGATCTGGTTCAGCATTGTATTCCTCTGGTTCAGCTCTTTTTTGGTATGTGTCAAGATTATAGCCTTTAAGTACATCTGGTTTGGGGTATACTTCTGAAGAGCATCCTCCCAGGCCAGCTATGTCTTCAGATGTTGAGTAAGGAAGAGCTTTGGGTACAGCTGCTTCTTGGCACATGTTAGGAGAGAGGTCCTCAGGTTCAGCCATATCTCGGTACATTTTGGAAGGATGGTTTTGAGGTACAGCTATTTCTTGGCACACGTTAGGAGAGAGGTCTTCAGGTTCAACCATATCTTGGCACATTTTAGAAGAAGGATCTTGAAGTACAGTTATTTCTTGGCACACGTTAGAAGAGAGATCCTCAGGTTCAACCATATCTCGGCACATTTTGGAAGAGTGGTCTTGAAGTACAGCTATTTCTTGGCACATATTGGAAGAGAAGTCTTCAGATTCTGCCATATGTTGGCATGTTTCAGAAGAATGTTTTTGAACTGCTGTTTCTTGGTACTTAGAATTTTCCTGATGTGTAATGCTTTCTTGATGTATTTCAGAAAAGTGTTCCTCAGGCACAACTTCTTGGGGGAGGCCTTTGGACACACTCCCAGGTGGCTCAGTTCCTTTCACTGTAGGTGCCAGTACTTTCTCCATCATTTCCTTTTCTATCTGTGATCGAGGCTCCATCATCAGTTCTGTATTTTGTTGTCTCTTTCTGCCTCTTTGATTTCCCTTTCCTGTTCTCTGCCACTTGCTTTTTTTCTGTTCTCTGTGGAAAGATTAGAATTAGTGTCAGCAATGGTGACATAAAATTCAAATAAATGCTTGTAATAACAGTGCCAGCTCCCCTGCTGCCTTTTTTGCACAATGACCTTGAACAAGTCGCTTAATCTCTCTGGGCCCCAATCTCCTTGCTTATAAAATGAAGGAGCTGTGCAAAATGTTCTCAGTTCTTAGGAGAGGGAGTGTCTTTCCGGGGTTTTTTTTTTGGCTTTAATGACTTACCAGTAGCCTTTTTGGTGAGGGTAATGTACATGTGTTTGATAGCATATATTTAATTTTTGGTTATGGAAAATGAATAACTCCCATTATAAATTAATAAATTGGCATTCTGGTTTATACACTCTTCTCTTTGGAAAATGAATAACTCCCATTATAAATTAATAAATTGGCATTCTGGTTTATACACTCGTCTCTTTGGGTTTAGTCTGTGTGAGTTAGCCTCACTACCACAACTGATGCAAATTAAGTGTCTGGATCTGCAATCTAGGCACTCTTTATCTGTTCAGACTACAGGTGGATGATGCATACAGCTTGCTTAGCAAATACAGTATCTTGAGTAAAGAATGCTAAGTTGCTGCAGGACACATCAAATGGGGTATACCGTAAGCTAGGTCAAAAGCTGCAAAAACACTTCTCGAAGTTCTGAAGCCTGGTGGAAAGGTGTGAATGGCCATATTATACCTACTCCTAATTAATAAAGATCCAGAAGATGAAAGGATGTGCATGGAAATTGCAGCCAATGACAAATTGTTAGGCACTGCAAATATAACCAAATACAGATGGCTAATACAGATGGGCTGGGGTGCGGGGGGGAGCACTATAAATAAGCATTTCATCATTTTTCTAACCCTCCTGAAATCTTGTTCCATGCTACCAGTTCCATGGAGCCTTCTCTGACAGGACTGAAATATTCTCTGTGCTTAGCACTCCTATGGGATTTGTTGTGGGTAACATGCTAAAGGCAAGAAACGTAGGCCACCTCATACTATAGTTACTTCTGAAGAAACGGCATCTCTTTCAGCAAACATTCTAGACATTCCTTGAAGATAAATCCAGTGTTTTTTATAGTGCTTGTAGTTCCTTGCACATTTTAAAAAATGTGTACCCTTTCTACTTTTGTGTATGTTTAAAAATTTCCATAATAGCCGGGCTCGGTGGCTTAGCCTGTAATCCTGCGCCTTTGGGAGGCTGAGGTGAGTG
>NW_007093282.1:89411-129939 GCF_000164805.1 Carlito syrichta
CCAGGTCCAGGCTGCGGTGGCCGGGAGCGGCCACTGCACTCCAGTCTGGGCGACAGAATGAGACTCCAACTCAAAAAAAAAAAAAATTCCATAATAAAAAAAGGTTTTAGGCTGGGTAAAGTGGCTCATGCCTGTAAGCCCAGCACTTAGGGAAGTGGAGGCAAACAGATTGCTTGAGCTCAGGAATTAGAGACCAGCTTGGGCAACATAGCAAGACCTCATCTCTATAAAAAAAAATAAATAAGTCCAACGTAGTGGCACACACCTATAGTCCCCGCTCCTCAAGAGGCTGAGGCGGAAGGATCACCTGAGCTCAGGATGTCGAGGCTGCAGGGAGCCACAATGGTGCCACTGCACTCCAGCTTAGGCAACAGAATAAGACACCAACTCAAAAAAAAATAAAAAGATTTTAAAAGATTGCCTCACCAAACACAATTTGAAGTTATTATCAAAATGATATACGATATATATATATAATAGCATAGTCAAAAGCAAATATTAAAAATTATAAAGGAAAAAAAACTAAAGAGGACGGTTATGGCACCTCAGTATTTTAAATTATTTCTCCAAGTTACCAAGGTAACAAGATAAATAAAATCCTTATTGTCAGTTCTTTTTCAAAAGAAGGCATAGCTGAATTTTTTAGGAAACACTTCTTTTTTTTCTAGATATTAAATCCTAAATAACTTGCTATGCAGAACTCTCTATGACAAAATCTGAGTAAAATAATCCCTGTCTTCCCTGATAATTTTTCAAAAGATACCAAAGTATGTGGCCTAAACTTTAGTCTGTACTCTCTCTTAATTGTGGGCAAGTCAGTAACCTCTTCATGCCTTGGTTTCCTTATAGGTAAAAGTAGGGTAAATAATATCTGCCCAACTTCATGTGGTATATAAGAATTACATAGAACTTACATTAATGAATTAATCAAATATAAAAATACTCTAATATTAATATAGGAAACACTCACAGTACTACCTATATATCCGGCACTGTTTTAAGTAATTTACTTGTTTTTTAATCTCATATAATTTTCACATCATCCTATGAAGTAGATAGTATTATCTCCATTCTGCAGATGACAAAACTAAGGTGCAGAGCAATTGAATAACTTGCTCACGGTCACCGGCTAGCAATAGGGGTGTCAGGCTTTGAATCTAGTCAGTCTGGCTTTATAGACTCATAACCATATACTCTGTTGCTTCTCTCTGAAACTGCAAAGGTTTCACTGTGTGGCACGGTGTAGAAAGAATAAATGGCACAGGTCTCAGCACTATAGAGATGTGTCACCAGAGCAAGTCCAGCCAGTTGTTGAGAGGCTCACCAAGGTGTCATCTACTTCAGAGATTTCCTCAGTCTTGTCCCCTCAGCCCAGCAAACTCAGAAATGCAATTCTGTCAGCAGGCTGAGACTAGCTCAGGGGCAGATCTCATCTACTGGGCGAAGAGACTGATATGTAAACGTAAGAACCCATTTTTAAATGAACAGAAATACAAAGTCACACAGTAAGAGAATACTTGGGCTGGCAAACAAATGTACTCCCTCTGTAGGCAAGTACTTGGGAAGCCAAGTAATGGCGGAAGGTTGCTTAGTAGATGTGGAATTCAGGGAGCTACTGGCTAATCTTTAACCTGCCGCGGGACCCCAGTGCTGAAGTTTCTGCTATAAAATGATATATGTGCTTCTTTTTTAGGTACCTCATTTTTTTCAGAATAATCCAATAAAAATTAACAGTGGATATATTGAGGTAGGGGAGAGGCTTAAGATAAAGATTCAAAACCTGTGTAACATTTTAACACTAACAAAAACAATCATTGGTACCCAAGGAGTCAACTTGGATGGTCTAGACAGGCAGCTTACTGTGGCTTGAAGCTGTCTCAGGGGATAGTAAAATGCAAAAAAGCAACTGTGTAATTGTAGATGCTGAGACTTGAGCTCTGAGCTGGCGGGGCTGCCATTAAGTTGGGCACAGGAGAAAATGCAAGCTGCCACAGGGTGAAGAGCTGTGCCAGGCTGGTGTTGTGCCTCTCTGGGGAGGGAACATAGGACGCGGGCTCAAAAGGATCCTGCCTATACAGCAGCCAAGCTGAAGCCTTTTTCTCTTTCCTGCTAACAGTTTTAATTCTCTTCCCACCACTCTGGCCTCTTTTGACTGGGAAACATCATGAACCAACACAACTCTCATGTTATACTGACATCATTCTCCTATTTACCAATCTTATGTGAGCTAATTGGTATTATAGAAATTTCTGCTGTAGCAGAGCAGTACATATTAGGAGTCAGTGAAGTAGGAAATGCCCTTTCTTAAGAAGATTGCTTTGCATATATCAGTGGTTCTCAACCAGGGGTAATTTTGCTCATCCCTCCATCCCCACCCCAGTTATCAGATGTCAACGATTTTAGTTGCCACACCTGGAATGGGAGGTGCTACTGGCATCTAGAGGCCAGAAAATGCTGCAGAGCATCTACAGTGCACAGGACAGCCTCCTACAACAATTATCTTGCCCAGGTGTCAACCATGCTGAAGTTGAGAAACTTTGGCTTAGATGGATGCTACACTTTTGGCTCTGTGGGTTCTCTTTTCCAAGCAAGCAAGTCCCCAGTTGTCACAGCCATATTTTAAGAGGATGCAATTCAATGCTGCTTAATTTATAATCCTGATTTTGTAGTCCCTCCCTGAGTACATGCAGATGGTTTCGACTGGAGATTTAGCAACAACCAAACTCTTTGTCACTCATTTACAGACAATGTTTTGGTTTGCTCCATGGAGAGTCAGTCACACGTATTCAGTAAAGATTTTACTAATAGAAAGCCTAAGCCAGGCTCGGTGGCTCAGCTTGTAATCCCACGCCTTTGGGAGGCTGAGGTGAGTGGATTGCCTGAGTCTGCGGGTTCGAGACCCGCCTGGGCAGCGAGACCTCATCTCTACAATAAATCAAAAAATCAGCCGGACGTGGTAGCGCATGCCTGTAATTCCGGCTACTTGGAAGGCTGAGGCGAAAGGATCGTTGGAGCCCAGCAGGTCGAGGCTGCGGTGGCTGGGAGCGGCCACTGCACTCCAGTCTGGGCGACAGAGTGAGACTCCAACTCAAAAAAAAAAGAAAGCCTAGAGAACAATCTTGGAGGCTTCCTCCGTGATGTTTCCACTCCCAACAATAAGATGCTTCTATGTTTATATTATCATAGTAGCTAAATGCCAGGCTTCTCTGCATTATATTTGGTTGCTTGATGTGTTCATTAAAGGAGATGAGGGGAAAAAATTGTTCCCACCTCTTTACTAGCTGTGTGACTTTAGGCAAGAGATTTAATCCTTTGGAGACTTAGTTTTCCTTCTTGGTAAAATAGGAATAACAGCGCCTGATTTACAGAACTGTTAGCAAGAGTAAGCACAGTATATGTAAACGTGCACAGTACTCCCTGGCACATGACATACACTCAGCAAATGTTAGTTCCTTTTCCCTTGTGAGGATACCATACCCAAATAGCCATTGTGAAGTTTCCTTTTCTTGTGCTTCGGCTTTTCTTTTTCTGAGTTGTTCTCTGTTTCGTAAATTCCGTGTTCCAATGAATTCTGTAAGATCGAAATGAAAGTTATAAGAAAAAGTGATGAGCTGTGGCATTTATTAACAAAAGAATCCTATCGCCAAGTGGCAGAATTCCTATGCTAGGTTTCTCTCCTAGCTTTTTGAGGACAAAAAAAGACTTTACCTCACTTATCCTTGTATCTCCAGAGAGAGCCTGAGAGCAGACATCCAGTAAGCAATTTTTTTTCCTGAGAAAATTAAATTCTCATTTTATTTGTTTGTTTGTTTTTGAGTTGGAGTCTCACTTTGTCACCCAGCCTGGAGTGCAGTGGCACCCTGAACTCCAGTGATCCATCTGCTGGACTTCAGTGATCCTTCCGCTTAATCTTCCAGGTGACTGGAACTACAGGCACACGCTACCATGCCTGGCTAATTTTTTTGATTTATTGAAGAGACGAGTTTCTCATCAAATTATCCAGGCTGGTCTCGAACCCGTGGGCTCAGAGGCGCCTCGGCCTCCCAAAGTGCTGGGATTACAGGCTGAGCCACTGAGTCTGGCCCAGTTCTCATTTTAATAGGTAATGAACCATGTATAACTTTGTCAAAACAATTTAAAATGTTTTCTTCATTTTGTTTGAGGTCACCACTATATTCCATTTCAAGTAAATTGAGGTATAACTTTGTGTTCTCCTGTGTAAAAAGCAGTATCAATTAATATTTCTAAAATATTTGGATTAGAGCACAGATATTTAAAATGCCTTAGTTTTTATGTCTCAATTTGAAAAATTAATTTTTGAATATTGTGTTACATTAAAATACAACTCATGTTAAATGTTTTCAGCATACAGTTACATGGTTAAAAAATTCATTAGCACGCTGATAGGTAATGACATCATCCTAGTATCTGCCAAACAATGCAAATTGTTAAATGCCAATAAACTAAAACTCTACATCCTTAGGTTTAATATGACTTGACCTACCATGACAATTAAAAAATAAAATGTAAAAAATTATCTCTATGGTCCAAGTCATTTAAATCTTTACTACAACTGTAGATATACATTTTAAACTGCAGCAGGAAACAAACTGTTATAAACCTGTGTCTTAAACAGGCCTGGCAATAATTAAAATCCTAAAAAATGAGAAGTTTCCTTTACATTGCCTCCTATCAATTGATATATAAAAAGAAATATGCTGGAAAAGGAAACATCATCTCACTGCTACATATGCTTATATAATGCAGGCAACAGCTATGCTTTTGTTTATAAAGGGTTTTCCGAGGCCCTGTGAACATTTTTGAATGAAAAAGTTAAAGACCTATTCAGAAACAGTATTGGTGTATGTAAGAAACAGTATTAGTATATGTGTGCTCCCAACCTCTTAGTTTCTTGTTTTTTGTTTTTGTTTTTGTTTGAGTTGGAGTCTCACTCTGTTGTCCAGGCTTAAGTGCAGTGGCAAGCTCTTGGCCACCACAACCTCCACCTGCGGGGCTCAGGTGATCCCTCTGCTTCAGCCTTCCAAGTAGCTGGAACTACAGGCATGTGCCACCATGCCTGGCTAATTTTTTTATTTATTGTAGAGATGAGGTCTTGCCATGTTTCCCAGGCTGGTCTTGAACTCGCGGGCTTAGGCAATCCTCTCACCTCCATCTCCCAAAGTGCTGGGATTACAGGTGTGAGCCACCATGCTCAGCCTTAATTTCTTAAACTTTATTTGTCTTTTTTTCCCCAGTACCTGATATGTAGTAATTAGTCAATACATAGTCACATTTTAATTTTAGTTTCTTAAAATTTCTTATAGATCATACAAATAATGAAAAAACAGCTATATTCTTCCATCTTTAACATGATAACTTATTTTCATATTATTCTTCATTTCCATCCAGTTCCTATATTACACAAAGTTGTGATCACAGCATACCACAATTTTATCTTATTAAACTAACATTGTATCAGAACTATTTTCTATGATATAGCCTTCATAATTATACTTTTAATGACAATATGATACTTAATCTAGTTGATATATTCTCCTTTACCAAGTCATTCCACTTATTTTGAGCATTTAGGTTATTAACTGTTATTTTATACCAACTTATATTAAGTACATTCATAAGCCTTCTTTTTGGATTTTGTTTCCTTGGGACAGTATTTCTTCAAGTTCTTTAGAAAATTAAGCGTATTATCAAAAAAGTTTTGGCTGCCATTCAAGTTTGAGAAAAGCTAATGGGTCTTTGATAGAATTTCTTAGAGCCAGTGGAGTGATACAAGTCTGCATTGGGATCTCCAAAAGATGGAGCATGCCCCGATGGCACCTCTGTTCTTTGGACAAGGGTTCTTGATGGGGAAAAAGTACCTTTATTTTTCCCAACCTCTAATTAAAACTGCCATTTTCTTAAATTATGAATATAGATAACAAGCCACAGTACTTTTAGCAATATGTGACTGTCAACAAAAAGAAATCACAGATTTTTAATATTTCATTACAGTTGTTGTAGATACCTTAAAATGCCACTTACTGGATATGATTTATTTGATTTGATACTATGATTGTTAGATATATCACTGAATCTTATTATTTAATGCATCTATAAATAAGCACATCTAGTGATAACAGTTTTTAATTTTGATAATTGTATCTTAATATAATTGTCTCCTTTATAATCCTACATATTTAATTTTATGTACTTAACATTTTTATTCTCAGGGATCTATAGGATCATCAGAATACCATAGAAATCCATGGAACAAAAAGTTCAAAACATTGTCTTAGATTATCTCAAGGCCTAGAGTTCCACAAAATATTTTGAGAAATACTGCTTTAGGACAGATCCAGAGACTGTAAGATTAGCAAGTCAAAATAATAAACCGTATTATAGTCTTTGCCATCTGTTGCCAGATCTATTTTCAAAAGTTACACCAAATTTGTACTACCAGAGAAGTATATAGGTCTAATTGTTTTACCACAGCTATTCAGTATTGGATATTTTCATTATCTTTCACTTAACTATATTTCTTATGCGCAACTTATTTATTTTAACCTGTGTTTCTCTGGCTTATTTAAAATCTTAGCACGAAAAGGCACCTCAGGAAGTTATACAGTCCCAGTTCTTCCCACCTAAAGTTATAGGAATGTACTCAGTTATGCCCTTGTTCTTTTTTTTTGGGAGGGTCAGATCCATAAAAAGGAAAATTATAATAGCCCACTTCTTCCCAACAGCCACCACCTCTTAAAGTCTTTTCATTACCTGGAGCATGGTTCTCTTCTTGAAGAGGGTCAGGTGTCTGATGGCGTTTCAAATGAGATTGGTCTTTTTCCAAATTCATCTTGCTGCAATGCCGTCCTGCTATTTTAGTCTGACTTCCACAAGCAGCCTAAATGCTTTTTTAAAATATCAAAAACAACTAACATTTAAAAAAAACACACACACACACACCACACACACAAGTTTGCCTGTCACTTGACTTCCCGCCTAAAAGTTTTATCTAGTTAGGCCACAACTGCAGGCTAATTCTACTTTCTTTATCACACTGCACAGGTGTGAGTAGGGGAAATGGCTGGTGCTAGCAAACTCTAGCATAGGTTGCTATTTATGCAGGGAACCCCTCTAGCCACAGCCTGGCATGCCACAGCCTCCAGTGCAGCAGCCATTTGGTTCTGTCTGCCAGGAAATGTCTGGATCTGACATTCCTTTTTACAAATGGAGGTGGCCTAGTGTATGTAGAAAGAGCACTGGGTCTAGACTCCAACCAGCTCAGTGGCCTAGGGCAAGTCACTACCTTTTTTTGTAACTTTCTTTCCTCGTTTGCAAAATGGGTAAATAATTCCTGTCTTGCTTACTTTCATACAAGTGAAGTGAAAATAATGGATGTGAAAATTAGAAAGTGTGTTATATATATGTGAAATTAATCTTACATTATTTTCCTGTGTGACTTTTTTTCACCTCTGTTGCAAAATAATATCAAGTCTTGCTGTGTATGCTGTTAAATTTAGATAATAAACATACATAAAGAACCAAATAAAAAAATTCAAAGAAAAACGTATACTCTGTTTTGCTCACTCAGTCATTCACAAGTGACTCAAGATAAGTAGTGAAATTAATTGTTACTAGAGGGAAGTTTAAAAGCATTCCTTAATGAAAATATCCCCCCATTATGTCCCAGAAACTAAGTTGAAATCAAAGGAACCATCCTATACCTCCAATCAGTCACCTTATTTGTGAGGCACAGAGAACCACAGTTCCACTAAGGAAGAAACACTGAGCACCTCCTGACAGACAGCCAGTCTAGGAGACATAGACTAACATGTGTTCTGGAGTCAGATTGAATAGAGAGTTTGAATTCCAGTATTGCCATTCTCTACTTCAGTGACCATGGGCAGGTTAAATAAGCCTGGAGCCAGTTTACCTATCGTAACATAGAAAGAATATTGGTATCTGCCTCTAAGGTTACGGGATGATTAAGTCCAATAACCCATATAAGGCATTTTATATGTGCCTAGCATATTGAACTTGCTTAATAAATGTCAGCTGCATTTATAACTAATAAAAATATAGTAACCATACTGGGCACAGTGGCTCACACCTGTAATCCCAGCACTTTGGGAAGCCAAGGTGGGAATATCACTTGAGCCCAGAAGATTGAGACCAACCAACATAATAAGACCTCATCTCTACAAAAATTTAAAAATTAACTGGGTGTGGTGGCACACACTGTAGTCCCAGTTACTCAGGAGATTGAGGTGGGAGGATCGCTTTGAGCCCAGGAGTTCAAGGCTGCAGGGAGCTATGACCATGCCACCGCATTTCAGCTTGGGCAATAGAACAAGACCCTGCCTCTAAAATAATTAATTATATTAACTAGGTTTTGGTAAACCAAGTCAAAGTTTAAATGCACTAAAGAAACAAAATCTGAAGGGACTTCTTTATAGAGACCTTTATAATGTGAATAGATGCCCCATACTTACATAGTGTCTTAAGGCATTAGACCTGGAAGAGCCCAAACTATCTAGTCCTTCCCCCTGTTTTGTATATGGAGAAACTGAGAACCAAGGAAGGGTAGGATTTTTGCATTCAGTATATTCTTGCTGTCAGCAGCACTTCTTACAGATTATAAGATGGGTCTTTTTTTAATGCATGGTTTTGCCTGGGTATGAAAATGTGTGTATCATGTGACTGTATGGGAGATATATGTTTTCAAACACACTGAGAAATGTTGAGAATGATATAACAAATACCCAAATACCTACCCACTAAAATTTAACTTGATTTTTTTTTTTTTTTTTTTTTTTGAGTTGGAGTCTCACTCAGTCGCCCAGACTAGAGTGCAGTGGCCGCTCCTGGCCACCACAGCCTCGACCTACTGGGCTTCGGCTATCCTTCCGCCTCAGCCTTCCAAGTAGCTGGAACTACAGGCGTGTGCTACCACGCCCGGCTAAGTTTTTGATTTATTGTAGAGATGAGGGCTCGCCAAGTTGCCCAGGCGGGTCTCGAACCCGCGGGCTCAGGCAATTCACTCACCTCGGCCTCCCAAAGCGCTGGCATTACAGGCTGAGCCACTGAGCCCGGCCTAACTTGATTTTTAATTATCAGATCCTAATGCTCAGTTTTACCTTTCTCAGTTCCTCAGTCTTTCTTTCCCTTAAGTAAATCTCTGTATCTAAAATTTCAGATAACCTCGGGAGCTCCTATTCAAAGGAATCCTGTTGGGAATGGCAGGCATTCTTTGTCATTTATCTCTTGAAATTTTTGAATTTTCAGATAAGGGCTTTAAAGCACTCAAAGTAACAGAAAATTATAAAATAGTAGTGTTTTATAATTTAAACTGGCATTTTAAATATTGGTCCCATTATTTGAGAGGTTTCTATTCTTACTAGTTAGGTTGTTTCTCACATTATGATAGTTTAATAAAATAGTCAAATAGAATCCCTCTGGGATACCTTTAGAGAATGCAGAAGGACTTCATAGATAGGATTGCCCTTACTTAGAGCTTAGAACACCCAGTTCAACGATTCAGAAAATTTTGATGAATACCCATGGCGTACCACATATTGAGAAAGGCCATCAGGCTGTAGAGTCCCTGAGCTCTGTGAACTGTAGGCTCATAGAGAGCATATGGATCTTTATATATTTTTTTTTTTTAATTTTTTTTAGATTCTTCATATACTGTTACAACCTTCCTAAGTCGATTTCACCCCTGTCACATATTCCCTGTAATCTAGAAGCAGAGTGTGGCGGGACTATAGGAGGGTGGGATCTCAAGTTAACAGTACATTGAGGGTACCATTGGGTGGAGGGATCCAGTGAAGACACTTGGAGCAAATTAGATTGGAAGTCAGGCAAGGTGTCTCTGGTGTGATAAACAGGTCAGGGCGGGAATCTGAGACAGAAATAGCCATACCATAAGTTTACAAGCCATAGTTCATGGTCTCTTCTCTCTGTAGAAAACTCTAGAGTTCCCAGAATGTGTATGTAGTGCTAGGCATTAAAGACCATATATTTTTAACAAATGTGGCCTTATTCTAGAGTTATTTGCATATACACACAAAAGCTCCCTCTAGGCCACACACCCTCAGAGGACAGTTACGGCGGCTGACTTACTTTTCTGTCTTCTCAGTGTGATCCAGTGGGAGTCTTGGCCTACGGTAGTCCCATAACTGCCCTCACTCCCTGCTTCATAGACATGCAGCCTGGGAAAGCACTTTACATACTCAGAGGGCTTGATGCTGCTGTGACTTAATAATAGCAATGTCATCATCTGTGCCAGAGCTCTATGTGCTGTTGTCTCTTCTGTCTGTGCTCAGCATTGTCCTATGTGCTGGGGATAGGGTAGTAAAAAGGCAAAGTTCCTACTTTTACAAAGCCTAATGGGGAGCGCTAAACAATGAGCAAATAAATAAAATGTTTACTGTATCAGATGATAAGTGCTTTAGAGAAAACTGGACCAGGAATAGTAGAATGAGAAGTGAAGGGGAGGTTGCTGCTGGCTGCTGTTTTAAATAGTGTGATCAAGAAAGGCTTGACTAGGAGGGTGACAGGTGACCAGGATGGAAAGAGGTGAGGAGCCAGTTATCCCATGCTGATATCTGGAAGAGCATGCCAGACAGAGAGCCCCAGCAAATGACCTGAGGAGAGGGAGTGGTGAGGAGGTGGGATCAGAGAAGAAGCTTGCTACCCCTTGTAGGATTTCTACTCCGAGTGAGATGGACAGTCATGGGATGGTTTTGAACAGAGGAGTGATGCCATCTGACATATACTTAAAGAATTATTCTGAGTCGGGCATGGTGGTTTATGCCTGTAATCCCAGCACTTTGGAAAGCCGAGACCAAGGCAGGAGGATCACTTGAGACCAGAAGTTTGATACCAACTGGGCAACATAGCAAGGCTCTGTCTTACAAAATATATTTTTTAAATTTTTTAAAAAATTATTCTGGCTACTATATGGGATATGGGGAGGAGGTGAAAGCAAGAAGTACAATCAGAAGAATATCCAGGTGAGAGATGATTAAGGCTTACGTGAAGTGGTTGTCAGATTCTGGATTAATTTACAAATTGGATATGGGGTGAGACATGAATAATCAAAGATAAAGGTTTGGTACAAGCAGCTGGAAGGATGGAGTTAGCATTAACAGATGAGGAAGACTGGGAAGAGTAGGCTTAGAGGAGACGATCAGAAGTTTAGTTTGGTATGTTTTTACAGATTTGGGAGAAAACATCAAAGGAGCAGCCAGTAAGACAAAAGAGCATCATGTCCTGAAAGTCAAGGGGAAAAGATGTTTCAAGGAGGGGGAGGCCTGTCAGCTGTGTCAAATTTTGCTGAAGGTGAAATAGAAGGAGGATTGAGAATTGACTTAACAATTGCTTTTCTAAAAATTCAATTAATTGTAGACTGTGGAGGTAAAGTGACTTGGCCAAGGGCATACAGGTAAAACCAGCTCTGTAGTTTTCTGGGGCCCAGGGCAAAATGAAAATGCAGAGCTCCTCTTTCAAAAATTATTAAGAATTACAAGATGGCTACAACAGAAAATTAAACCCTGCACAGGGCCCTACTTTCACAAATGTTTCACTAGATCCTTGCAGCATGCTTAACAAAGTAGCTATTGTTATCTTCACTTTTTCAGATCAAGAAACTGGTGCTCAGTGCATTGAGTGGCATAACTAAAGTCCCAGAGCTAGACAGGGAGTTTGCCCTGGAAGCTGGGCCTTCAGCCTTCAAGTTCGGCCCTCTTCCTACTAGAACAAACTAGGTATAGGGAGGGAGTTGCTTTTCTGTCTCTGAACCACCTGAAGCAGGTATAAGTGTTGAGGCCTTGTTCATGCGATTCAGAGACCTGTTTGAACCGGCAAATGTAGGAGGGAAGGAAACACATTGCTAAGAACTTCTGCCCCAGGTCTCTCTTTATGATGGCGGTGACAATGGGGAACAGGAAAAATGGATCAGGCCATGTAGTGGATCCTGTAAAAAACAAGACCTGATAAAAGTGTCCCAAAGCTAATATCATTTTAAGCTATGGCTGATAAAAATTACAGAGCCTCCAAAGTCAGGGAGATGAGATTCCTGCTACACTTTGGTTTGTCCTACCATAGCTAGTGTGTCATGCTGTGAAGACCAAGTGAGTGGTATTTGAAAGCAGGGGGTATAGGGCTCTACCATTTCCCGACTGGATTATTTGGGAAAAATCACTTTATTCTTTCTGATCCTCGGTTTCTTCCCTTGTAAAACAGAGAAAGATAATACCTCACCAGGATTCTGTGGGGACAAAAGAGATCATGAGCTTTATATACAATGAAAAACACTGTGCAGATATAAGCCCCCAAAGCTTGGACAGTGTTAATAGTATTATTAAAGTCTTCTAATGATGCACCTGGGAATTTTCCTAAAATACATTTGAGTGGAAAAGTCGAAGAAGGGAAGACATTGTACACTTGTTTTTCCTAACATTCCTTTCTTGCTGAAATACTTCTTTTTCTTCTGTTTGTGAAATACTTCTTCAAAGCTTCTGAATATCTTTCAAAGAATGGTTCATGCTTTGTGTCCCTAAATGGAGAGGGAGAGTCTTGTTCTCCTCTCTCAGTCTGTTGCTGTATGATAAATGAGTTTTGTCTGCTAAAACAGATGCCGCTGTACACATACAGATAACATGTTTATAACTCTAGAATGACTGTAGCCTGACTTTCAATCTAGTTTGTTCCAAAGTCCCTCCTCTGGTGTCCTCTCACCAATGTTGCCTTCTATTAAAGTATAGACAAATAAGTATTACTGAATAAACATCGGTGAGTGGTCATTTATCTGGGGAAAAACAATTCTACTCCCACCTTGAGCCACCATCATCTCCCGTCCTTTCATTCCTGGACTTCTTGAGCCAATAATGTATCCTCAGTACTGCCTTTATTCCCTCACACCACTTCATTGCTTTGCATCTGCAATTTAGTTTCTTCTTTCACCTATTATTATCTCATAAAATCATCAATGATTTCCTAATGGCCAAACCCAGTGGTCCCTTCCCAGCGCTTTCTTTTTGACCTCTCTACAGCTCATGATTCCTCTGAGCACGTCTATTCTCCTTGATACTCCGTCCTCGGCTTCTATGATGGCATGTTTCTCACCTATCTCTCCCTCCTCCTCATCCTTGCTCACAGACTTCTCTTTCACCCCCCTGGATGGAGGAGGATCTTTTCCAAGAGCCTCTGATCCTTTTGAGTTTATACTTGCACTCTAAGACAGTTGATCCAATTATATACTTTTAGCTACTACTACTTTTGGGGGGGCTTAAAACATTTATTATCTCATGGTTATGGAAGCTAGAGGTAAAAAATCAAGGAGTTTGTGGGGCCATACTCCATGAAACCTGTAGGGTGGACTCCTTTCAGCTACTACTGCTATACAGATATTTTCTAAATGAATATATCTGAATTCTAAGATCACACTTTCCAGTGTCTCTTGGTTATCATTCATTACCTGAATATACCACTGTACCTCAAACTTAGTATAACTAAAAGCAAAGTTATCTTCCCCTTAAACTAGGCTCCCTATGCCTTGTTTCTGTTAGAATAGTAGTACCATGATCCAGGCCATCCAGCTGAAAACCTTCAGAATTCTTTGACTCTGCCTCTTCCCTTGGTCTGTCACATCCAGCTGGATACAGTTCTGCCAGTTTGTTCTTCCCAATGTCCCACATGCAAATTCCCTCCTTTCTTTTTTCAATTTTTTTTTATTTTAAAGATGTGGGGTACAATTCAGAGCTAGATACATAAGTGGTCATCGTACAGGTAAGGTTTGGGTACCCTTATTGATGTTATGTGCCCCCCTACCCTGGCAGTGTCCCACTACTGCCAATCTCTTTCTTATAGTATTGATCCCTCTTTTTCTTTCCCATACCACCATCCCAGAGGGAGACCTCAACTTCTCATTGGAAAACTTCCTATGTGGCTTATCTGCTTCCATCTATCCTCACCCTCCCCAGTTCATCCTGCACAAACAGCCAAAACAATCCTCCTACAGCTGGCTCTGAACCAGTAACTGCCCTGGTTAGAGCCCTGAAATCCTCAGAATTGCCTGCAGAATAAAGACTAAAGTCTCAGTCTGGCATTTAAGGCCAACTTCGCAATGTTCTCTCCCATCACTTCCTGAAACTACCCAATGTTCCAATTAAGTAGTGCTACCTGCCCTCCCAGCTTTGCCTTAAATCTGTTTAACACCCACAGTAGTTTTCTGCATACCTTCTGGCTGGTCGGTGTTCTTCCCTACATCTGCCCATCCAGATAGTGAGGGGCCCCATCACAAAACCCTTGATGATGATGACGACAATGATATGCTGAGATGTTAGCCACTCTACAAACTCATAATGGGTAGCTGACACTTCATGTGCATATCTCAGTTTGTTCTTCCAACTAATATTATCCCCATTCCACTGATAAGGGAACTATGGCTTAGAGAGGTTAGATTACATTCCTAGGTCAAATAAATTCATAAGTGACAAAGTTAGGGCTCAAATCTTTAAACTCTGAAGTTCAAAGATTTAGCCATTCTGTTCTACTGCCTTTTCCTGCTTAGATGTGATCTCTCTTTTCGGTGCTATAATTGCACCTGATTTTAGCTTCTTTTGTGGTAAATATTGCATAATTTTTTCAAATTATTTTTCATTTATATATATATATATCTTTTCTACTATATTCATTCAGCTAACATTTATTGAGCATTTATTTCTTACCAACCCCTTTGCTAAGAATTGGAGACAGAAAAATCAAATGGGAGTCGTTTCCTTCAAGGAACTCACAGTGGAATCGAGGGTGATAGATAACAAATAAATCTGGATTTAGAATATAATACAATGTGATAATTTTTTAAAGTCAGGGCCTGTAACTTTGTTACCCAATCTGGAGTGCAGTGGCACAATCACGGCTCACCGCAACCTCTGCCTTTTAGGCTCAGGTGATCCTTCCACCCCAGCCTCCTCAGTAGTTGGGACTATAGGTACAAGCCACCACACCTGGCTAACTTTTTTTTGTAGAGATGAGGTCTTGCTATGTTGCCCAAGCTGGTCTTAAACTCCTGAACTCAAGCAATCCTCTCACCTCAGCCTCCCAAAATGCTGGGACTACAGGCATGAGCCACTATTAAAATTATCACATAGTTGGGTTTGCCCCAACTATGTGATAATTTTATAGTAAACCCAACTATGTGATAATTTTAATATCATTATTTCTAAATATTCTGAGCATAGAAATGGAGTGCTTAATGCTGCTACTGTGGGATTGGAAAGATAAGGATAATGCATTGTTCATCCTATAACTATAATTGTCTTTATTCCTACCTGCCTTGGAATGATCCTGGCATCAGACAACAAGTAGAGTCGGGAAAACGAAAATGCTTTATATGCATATAGTTGTGTTACATTCACTTTTATTATCTCACAGAAATAATAATAGCCAATATTTATTCAGTACTTGCTTATCACATCCCAGGCACTGTTCTAGGCACTTTACAAATGATAACTCCTTTGGTCTTTACAACATCCTTTAAGGTAGGTGCTGTTGATGTCTTTATTTTATAGAAGAAACCACTGAAGCACAGGTTTTTGACCCATGCCCTGGGCCACACCCCTCATAAGCAGCAAAGCTGGGTGAGTTGATTCTAGAGGCCCTATGGCTTAACCACCTTTCTCTCCTATCTCTCAATTCTACTTTAATTCTACTTCTATTTAATAAGGTAGCAATAGGGGGTGTGTGTGGTATGTGTGTGTGTTTACAATTCTCTCCTACTCCTTCCTTCCTTTCTCCGTGTCCTTTACTCTCTCCCTCTTTTTGCAGTCATTTGTTGACTACCTACTCTGCAAGGTGGTGCCAGGGATACAAAGGCAAATGTAACAACCACAAAAGACAGACATAGAAAATTAAAGGAACACAGGAGAGACATCTAAATAAGATGGAGGGATGGGGTCCAAGAAGCCTCCTGGAAGAGATTATCTGGTTTATATTCAGAAAGAACAGAAGGTAAGGAGTCTGTAGGAAAACTGACAGCGGTGCCTTATGGAAAGCATCCAGTACAGTGCCTGCCACGAAGCAGACCTTAATGCGCTGTCTGTTATGATGATTGTTTATAATCTCAATAATAATAAGTGAAATGGAAACACCAAATAATAAAGCTAGGCAGAGCGTTAGAGTTATTTTACAGATTAGGAAGTGGAGGCCCAGAGAGAAACCTGTGTCACACGGGCTTAGTGGTAGTTAGAACTAGAATCCAGATCCTCTAACAGTTCTGTTTTCCCTTCACCTGTCTGACATTCCAAACTCATTTGTCTACAAGTCAACCCACCTCATCTTCTGGCTTAATAAAGTAGTTCCCAAACTTTCCCATTGTTTATACTCATCTTCATGATTTTTACCAGGTTCTTATATTAGTGTTCGCCGTGCTATTATTATTTTTCTTCAAGTAGGCTTTTACATTTTTGTTTGATCTTTTACTTTAAAAGACTCTGTCTCCCAGACTGGAGTGCAGTGGCACAATCATAGCTCACTGCAGCCTCAACTTCCTAGGCTCTAGCAATCCTCCCGCCTCATCCCCCAAAGTAGCTGGGACTACAGGTGCCCACTACCACATCTGGCTAATTTTTTTTATTTTTTGTAGAGATCGGGTCTTGTTTGTTGCCCAGTCTAACCTCAAACTCCTGGCCTCAAGCAATCCTCCTATCTCAACTTCCCAAAGTGCTGAGACTACATTTGGTTGAGTCACTGTGCCCAGCCAAAAGAACTCATTTTTACTAAAAGTTTTGAAAATGAAAATTTTATATCACTGTTGTAAATGGAAAACCAAAAATATCACCTGTGAAATCACAGGTTTGTGGTATAATAAATTTATTCCAAGACATATTGAAATAAATACTGAACTATTAAAAATGATTCATCTAAAAGTATCTACATTGCACTGAGTGGTATGCATACTCCATCTTAAGAAATGTTGGCCTATGGAATGACTCAGTTAATTTTTTTTCTTTCACAGAACTTCTCTATCATGTCCAAATCTATCCTAAAACCAAACTGCCCTTTGCAGTGGCTACTTTATATTCAGAAGGGATGGAGCATAAGACCCAACTTAACTCTATGACCTGTTACTGGCCCACTGTTATATGTATCAACTTCTCCTCCTGGGGTCTCTTAGTTGAATACTTACCACTGTTATTTTAGCTAAGTTCTTCACCCTTTGAAGTTTTAGCTTCCCTGGTATAGAACATGTACTAGAACCTAACATAATGTAGCCTTATTTGTTTGGAAAATTTGATGCCCTGTTTCCAGCAGATTCTATCCCCTGGACTTGAAGTTTTGAGTTGGAAAAACCTAGATCGGTCCCTGCCCGAAAGGGACCGCTGCTGGCAAAGTGCGAGCTTCCAAATGGGGTTCTGTTCCCGGGGCCTGCCAGAGGGCCCGGTACATGGTATACAATTAGTAGTCGATGCCTGAACCAACTGAGGTGGTACAGGTACCTCTGGCTAGAACTGCTGCCACTAGGTGGACATAAATGGCAATTGCACCGTTCTGACCTGTCAACTAGGTCAACCAGCACTGGCTCCAGCATTTTCCCTTGGAGGCAGCCTGCCTGGCTCCCTAATTCTCTGCCACCGGCTGTTCCCCCTCCCTCCAAGTCTTCCTCTGGATAAGTTAGCACTGGGGATGTTTGCATACCAGACACTCAGCTAATTGATATTCTGTCACAATCTGCTAAACAAATGTTAGGCTTTTTTGTGTGTTGTTATTATTTAGTGACACTTTTAGCCAGGTTATATTTTTAGCCTGGTTGGGGAAGAAAAAGAAGAAATTATTAAATACTTTAGCAGACAGGAAATGTATTGCCAGGTCTTTCTCACCTGGCATCCTCCTAAGCATCTGTACCTTTAACAGACGGAGTTCAGGATCTGATCGGATCTGATTTTATCGGCATATCCTGGGCAAATTCAGCGTGAGGATGAAGAACCCCTTTGTGCTTCTTTATGTTCTGTATTGTCAGCCTTCTCTATCAGTGCTCTCGTCTCATTCTAAAGAGGCCAGCCTTGTTCGGCCATGGTAGACACCTGTGTGGAAGTCACATAGCAAAACCTGATGCTCTCCTGAAAGAAGGTGGCATACCTAGCCCAGAACTTCATGATAAGGGTGCCCCTTCAGCAAGAAGCATATCTCATTCTTATGTTTAAGTGTCAGAATGTGGCAATCAAGAGAGAAATTAAACCTAGACAGAATAAACATCCTCAAAGACTGCTGGCAATACCCCTCATTCCATCTGAAGGGCTTTGGGTTTCTTGATGAAAACAAAAATAGGATCTCACTGAAATTGGAGACTACATTTCACTTCTCAGGAAACACAAATTAATAGGAGCAGTTATCACCCTGAAAGTGTGTGGCGCAGTAGATAGAGCCTGGACTTTTGAACCAGATTAGTGGAGTATCTATTTCTAGCAAGTTGCTCTTAACTTCTGTTTTTACTCAGTTCATATAGATGCACAATACTTTGTTCTCATGCAAAGAGGCTGGGGAGAATCCTTTCAGACAGAACTTAAATAACTTGTCCATCTGACAAGGCAGACTATCCTTTCTAGAAAATCATGCACCTACACTGACTTATCAAAAACTCCCTTTCCATCTTCCACTACCAAAAATGGCACCCAAATGGATTTGGTCATCTCTCTGAGAAGAAATGAATAGAGTGAACCTTTACTAATCCAGTTGGTTTAATTCCCCTTTAATGGGAATTAAATTAAGGTCTCAATAGTGCATGATGACAGTTCTGGTTTCTAGTTCTATATAGAAATTACTCCTCTGCTTTAAGCCCTGGTTATCTCTGATAGAGAAAATGAACAATTGATCAAGTAATAGGATCGCCATGTTGTAGGAAGCAGAAGGAATGGAAAGAATAGACTGATAAGTAGGTGATAGAATAGGTAAATAATGGGCTTGAGACTCTTTGATAAGCCAGAGAGGAATACTGGGCTGGGTAGAAGAGCTATTTGTTTTGAAAATTATTGAGGGGGCACACCTGATCAACAAGGGTACTTGCATAATGAACATTTGTATACCCAACCCTGAATTGTACCCCACATCTGTAAAATAAAAAATGTAAAAGCTAAAAAACAATAAAATAAAATTACTTGAAAGTTGATCATTTCTTGAGTTACATGAACCTGGGACACAGTAAACACTCAATTTCATAGAATCTTCTCGCTGGAAGAAATCTTTAATGTCATCTAGTCAAATTTCCCAAGAGAAAGGCCTCTACAGACTCAATTTACTAGAAAATGTTTGATTTTAAGCATTTTACTAACAAGAGCCACTGAGCAACGTAGTGCTCATAGTGATGAGCAAGACCTCATCATTACTAAAAAAAAAAAAACAAAACCAAAAAAATTAGCCAGGCATAGTGCCTGTATAGTCCCAGCTACTCTGGAGGCTGAGGCAGGAGGATCATTTGAGCCCCAGAATCTGGGGCTATAGCAAACTATGTTCACACCACTGTACTCCAGCCTGGGCGAAAGAGACCCCAATCCAAAAAAGAAAAGGAAAGAAAAAAGAAATCCCAGCAAAAATTTAAAAAATAACCCCACATGTTATAGTTCTGATTGTTACTTCATGACCCTGGGAAATTCACTTTTATGGCCCTTTGTTTACAACGTGTGTGTTCTTGGACAAGTCACTTTACCTCTCTGGATACTAGTTTCCTTCTATATAAATAATAACCCCCAATAATTCCCTGTCTTCCCCCCAGGATAGATAATGGGCCAAAGAAGATGATATTAGTGAGGTGTCTGGATAACCATCAAGGTATGGTGTACACTCTAAAATACTATATGAAAGTGTTGCTATTAGCTCCCACATTCCATAGCCAGGGACATTCCACTGGTTGTGTTTCAAGTTTTCTCCCCCTTGCCCATAATTCTCCCTCCTAGAGTTAACCACAGATGGGTCCCTCCACAAGCATTCTTCACGGGGGCCTGTGTTTTTTCACAACAAACAAGGAATGAGCTTGTATGGCCACACCGTCTGCCAGGGTCACAGCCAGCAGACAGTGAGGCTTTCAGTGGGACCAGCTGCAGGCCTCCCGCTTTTCCCCACTTCCTCAGCCACTGGGGCCACTTGTCCACAGGCTTCTATCGGCGTGGGTGGACCCCAAGTTGCATGGCAACAGGAAGCCACACAGAGGTTTCTCATAGTCTTCGTTCTCAGTCACAGCAGAACCCCATCAAGGCACAGATTGTTGCTCATCCTAATGGACATTTAGTAAGTGTTTATTATGAGTCAGGTCCTGTGCTAGCCACTGGGGATAAGAGATGAGTCAGATGTGCTGTCTGCCCTTGAGACCTCACAGTTTAGTGGGAGAAGCAGACTCATGAATGTCACACGTAGGACGTGCTATGATCAGAGCCTGCCATGTCTGGGCACAGCTGATGGATCACTTAAATCTGTCTGAGGGCTCAGCCTCAGAGGAGGGTTCTTAGAAGAGATGAGGTTTAAACTGGATCTTAATAGGAGTGTAGAAGTTCACCAGGGAATAAGAGGGGGTGCTGCATTTCAGACAGAGGGAGCTGCAGGTACAAAAGCCCAGGAGGGTGAAAGCGTGTCTTGGTTCTGTGCCCCGGAACCTTGAGGCTGGAGTGCATGCTGCACACCAGGGAGTGGAAAGGCCCAAAACAGCTTCAAAGAGGTAATTGGAGTCCAAGGAGCCTGGTGTTTATACATCATGGGAGCCTGCCATGTCTGGGCTTTGAGGGGAGAATGTCATGGACAGGTGAGGCTCTTGGAGCACTAAGGGGGCAGTATGGGGGCTAGGTGAGAAAGGAAGAGAGGGACAGATTCTAGAGAGATTTAGAAGGTAGAGTTGATAGATCTTATTAGAAATTCTAAGAGCTGCTGGGACAGGAAATTAAAAGAGAAAGAAGGCAGACCTAACATTTAGTGAGGGCCCATAAGTAAGATGACAAGATATCTTGCATCAAGCAAATCAGACCTTGATTTCACCTTCTTAGACTGTTGGGCTAAAGTGACCTAGGTAATGTTTGTAGACAATAGTTCAAAAGCTTCATTACGGCCGGACACCATGGCTCACGCCTGTAATCCCAGCACTTTGGGAGGTGGAGGTGAGAGGTTTTCCTGAACCCAGGGGTTTGAGACCAGCCTGGGCAACTTGGCAAGACCTCGTCTCTTCAATAAATCAAAAAAATTAGCCGGGCGTGGTGGCACACGCCTAGCTCCAGCTACTTGGAAGGCTGAAGCGGAAGGATCGCATGAGCCCAGCAGGTTAAGGCTGTGGTGGCTGTGAGCATGCCACTGCATTCCAGCCTGAGTGACATAGTAAGACTTCGACTCAAAAAAAAAAAAAAAAAAAAGCTTTCATTACAAAATTTTTTACAACTTCACAGGTAAATTCAGCAGATGTGACTGGCTACTCCAGTGTGCCCTTCCTCCTCCCCTTCTACCCCACATCTTAGCCCCAAAACTACACCTTCCCTAGAAGGAAGGAAAGGTAAGGACTGACAAACAACTGTGCTAGGATTTCCGCATTATGTCCCATCTAGATCCATTCATTACCACTAAAACTTGCATGGCCTGGAATGTTCTGCTGCCTACAGCATAACATTACACACCAAGTGTAGGGATGGCTTCCTGGAAGAATTGGTATTTGAGCTGGGTCTTAAAGGAAAGAAAAGGAAATATAAGCACACTAAAATGATATCCTATCTTGTTTAGCCCTTTTCTAGAAGTACCCTAGAATGTTCTAGAGTGGTACTGTGCAACAGAGCTCTCTGCAGTGGTAGAAATGGTCTTCTGTATTATCCAGTACAGGAGCCACTAGTCACATGTGGCTATTGTAGCACTTGAAATGTGTCTCATGCAACTGAGGGACTGAATGTTTTTTTGTTTTTTGTTTTTTATTTTTCTCTATTTTAAAGATGTGGAGTACAATTCAGGGTTAGGTATACAAATGTTGATTATGCAGGTACCCTTGTTGATGAAGTGTGCCCCTCCATCCCCTGGCAGTTTCCCTCAACTGCCAACCCCCCCTGCCCAGCAGTTTCCCACTACTGCTAATTCCTTTCTTATAGTATTATGATAATTGTCCAAGGTCTGTTTCTGAGTGAGAACATGTGGTACTCTGTTCCAGTAGATCACTGAGTATGGTAGACTCTAAATCCATTCAAGTTGCTGTGAAGTCCATATGTTTGTCCTTCTTTATGGCTGTATAATATTCCATTGTGTACATGTACCACATTTTTTAATCCAGTCCAGCTTTGATGGGCAGCATGGTTGGTTCCATGTTTTTGCTATTGTGAATAGAGCTGTGACAAACATGTGTGTGCAGGTATCTTTTTGCTAGAATGACTTGAGTTCCTCCAGGTATATTCCCAGTAGGGAGATTACTGGGTCATATGGATGGTCAATTTCTAGTTCTTTGAGAAATTGCCACACTATCTTCCAGAGAAGATTCACTAGTTTGCATTCCCACCAGCAATGTAGAAGCGTTCCTTTTTCTCTGCATCCTCGCCAGCATCTGTTGTTGTTTGTTTTATTAATGATGGTCATTCTTACTGAATGTTTAAAATTGTATTTTACTTTAATTAATTTGTAGGTAAATAGCCACATGTAGCTGGTGGCTACCATATTGGACAGTGCAGCTCTGGAGCCTACTTAGCATCTCCAGATTCTGTTTCACACTGTCTCTCTCCTTGCTTCCTTCCCCGTGGGACCCTTGTCTGTCTCTGTTCTCTTCTGCCTAGTCCTTCCACTTTGACATACCAATTGGCTACCTTCCAGCTTCCAACACCAGCTCTGTTTCCTGGCTATTGATTTCCTCTGTGTCATCACAGCAGAACCCTGGACTGTCTTTCATTTGTCTCAGTCCTGCTACCTCCCAGCCCATGTCAGTGTGTGGGCCTAGGTAAAGTAGCTTCACAGAATCCTGTCTTGCCACTTTTGCCCTTCACTACGCCATATTCACTTCTTTCTTTTCCCAGCTACGTGGACTAGCCAGTTAGTAACATGGAATATTCTTTGGTGTTTTCCCTCCCTGACAACTTCGAGGATGGAACAGTTGGTTTGGAGGAGCATGTGTGAATAACTAGTTGCATGAATACTTTGATTTGGGGTCTTTGGTAGTAGGTGAAGGGCTCCATCCTCTGAGGTCTGTTCTGCCAAGAGTTTTTTTTTTTTTTTTTTGAGTTGGAGTCTCACTCTGTTGCCCAGACTGGAGTGCAGTGGCCACTCCCGGCCACCGCAGCCTCGACCTGCTGGGCTCCGGCGATCCTTCTGCCTCAGTCTTCCAAGTAGCTGGAACTACAGGCGTGTGCTACCATGCCCAGCTCATTTTTTGATTTATTGTAGAGATGAGGTCTCGCCTGCCCAAGCGGGTCTCAAAACCGCGGGCTCAGGCAATCCACTCACCTCAGCCTCCCACAGGCACGGGATTACAGGCTGAGCCACCGAGCCCGGCTCTGCCAAGAGTTTTTAAAGTGTTATTTATATAAAAAGAGCAATATTGATAGATTGATTCGGGATCCAAGAAACAAAAGTTTCTTAATCATGTTAAATCTGACCCAGGTCAAAGCACTGGGTCAGATTTAACATGATTATATGTAATGATGACAGATTTTTGGCCCTGTATCTGGGTCTGAATGGCTAACTGCCTACCTAGGTAGCAATATATGGAAGACTTGGTGGTTTTCCCTGATTATGAATCAGTGGTGGATATCAAGAAAATTAGTATACTATTGGAAAACACCAATAGACTAGCATCCAACAAGAAGGTAATAGGCCTGCTCACTTCCCCCACTGATTAGACTACACCTGGATCACTGTTTCTGGTTCTGAGTGCCTCTTATTTTTAAAAAGTGTGGGGGTGGGGGAAGCACTGACAAACTCAAACTGTAGGTACTGACCTGGGTTAAATGAGCCTTAGAAGAACAGACCAAAGGGACAAAGTCACTGTCCTCAGTCTGAAGGGCAGTCACAGAGGGTTTCAGAGGGCAGAGCAAAAATAAACGAGTGAAAATTCAAGCAGATTTCAGCTCAGTATGAGGAAAATGTTGCCAATTGTCAGAACTGTGACTTCTGGAGGTCTAACCTGCTGAGGCAGAGTGTCGTGGAGACCCTGGAGGAATGATGTCAAACATGCCCCCAAGCCAGTCTGCTCAAATATTGATTGTCTCCCCAGTGATGGATAGCTAATTCAAAGTGTGTAGGCCCTATACGTGCTGACCCCATTTAGCTTACAGGTTCTATATTAAGTGTCAGACTCTTCTCATTCTAGCTCAGCATTCTAATTAAATAACCTTGGCTCTTTGCTTGTGGGAAACAGGTTTCAAGCACAGAACCCCTAGCACCAAGCAGAATGGCAACATAATTTTAGCTCCTGAGAAAAATGAGTCTCACAATAGCATCAGTACAGTGTGCACATTAACATTTGAATATGCTGTATAATAAGCGTGCTAATTACTCTGAGAAGAATACTTGAAGAATAAAATAAGCTGTGATCATTAGAGGAGAAAGGGGTTAGCAATTTATGGCATGGGCTGCTGATTTGGTATTCAAAATTACATGATGGCTCTCATCTCAGGTAAAAGGGAATATGGAGATTATAAAATTGTAATGATAGTTATGAAATACATTTGTGGTAGTCTTTTTTTAAACACCTTTAGATTTACTACTAATAAAGATGGGCCCTCGGCCAGGCAGTGTGTTTCATGCCTGTAATCCCAACACTTTGGGAGGTTGAGGTGGGAGGATTGCTTGAGCCCAAGAGTTTGAAACCAGTCTAGCCAACAAAGTGAGATCTCATCTCTACAAAAAATCAAAAAATTAACTGGATGGGGTGGTGTGCACCTGTAGTCCGTATTTGGGAGGCTGGGGCAGGAGGATCACTTGAGCCTAAGAGGTCGAGGCTGTGGTGAGCTGTGATCGTGCCACTGCACTCAGCCTGGATGACAGGATGAGAACCATGACTCCAAAAAAGAAGTGTCCTCTGTTTTTTTCATTTATTTGAGCAGTTTGAAATGCGAACCCTTTGTTGTAGGACTAATCTTGCTTTGAAGAAATGACTGGCAGGGTCTTCACCAAAGGTAAGTGGCTGAGGTGAGGAAGTCTTAGGTTGGACACATCTGATAACCAACTTGTGCTAGAATAGAATCTGGAATGGGAAGCTGAAATCACACATCCTGGGTGGCCTGGGCCAGCAGTTCTCAAAGCCCACACACCTCTTGGGGATCCTGATACTCTTTTAGTAGGTCCATAAGGTCAAAATTGTTTTCATAATAATATTATGATGTTATTTGACTTCTCACAGTGTTGAAAGACTCCATATTGTATAATTACACATATATGAAATGTCCAGTATAGACAAATTCATAAAGACAGAAAGCAGCTAATTAGTTGCCAGGGACTGGGGGAAGCAGAATGGGGAGTGACTGCTTAATGAGTACAGGGTCTCCTTTCATGGTGCTGACTGTTGTGGAACTAGGTAGCTGTGGTGTTTGCACAACATTGTGAATGTATTAAATGCCATTGGATTGTATACTTTTCTTTTTTTTTTTTGGAGTCTCACTCTGTTGCCCAGGCTGGAGTACAGTGGCATACTCCCTGCCACCCCAGTGTCGACCCGCTGGGCTCCAGCGATCCTTCCGCCTCAGCCTTCCAAGTAGCTGGAACTACAGGCACACGCTACCACGCTCGGCTAATTTTTTGATTAACTGTAGAGACAAGGTCTCACCAAGTTGCCCGGGCTGGTCTCGAACCTGCAGGCTCAGACAATCCACTTGTCCCGGCCTCCCAAAGTGCTGGGATTACAGGCTGAGCCACCAAGCCCAGCCAGGATTGTATACTTTAAAATGGTGACTATTGTGTGAATTTTAGCACACACAAAAAGTGAAGGTCACATATTGCAGTGCATGGGAGATTATTCCCATCTGGAATAGAAGCTTCTTGAGGATTTTCTAATCCTGGAAGTTTTCCTCTTTGTATATATGCTGTCATAGTGAGCATACAGAACTCTCCTCTTTGCCAGGCCTCTCAATAACCACAGTTCTTAAAGTAATGAAACATTTTCCCTTTTCTCCAACATGCTAGGTCTTTTTAAACCACTTTAACTCTGCCTGTGCTAGTTTCTCTACCTGAAATACCTTTTCTGTCAACCTGGAAAACTACTACTCGTCCTTCGAAGCCCATCTAAAATGACACTCCCTCCCTGAACTCTTCCTGAGCCACCACCCCACACACACCCAGGAACTGGTCCCTTCTGCTTATCTGGGTTTTTACAGCACTTTGGTTCTATTCCTGATATAAGACCTTGTCACTTTGTATCACAGTTAGAACACATCACTTTTTGTTAAGGTCTTTCTGCCATAAAGGTGACCTTTAAGAACAGGAGTATTTTCTTATTATTCCTAAAGCCCAGCTTGCATGTACACACACACACACACACACACACACACACACACACACACACACATACACACACACACGCACGCACACACTCCAAATGTTGTGCTAATTAATAACTGTATTAGGCACTTTTTTAGAGGTTTTACAAACATTGACTCATTTAATCCTTATGACCTTATATACATTTTATAGATGACTCAACTGAAGAAACACAAACTTTCAGGGCATGAAGAGATATTAAAACAGCAAAACCATGTGATAGAATCTGATATCAAACTTGGCATGTGGTTGGTGCCCAATAAATGCCTGTTCCTTCTGACAAAAGAAAAAAAACGACTAATAATATTAAGTAAGTGAAAGAGATTCACTTTTATGACTTGTTAAATGACAATTAGGAAAATGGTTCCAGTCTTCATAGAGTACTAGAGTGGGGAGGGACCTTGGAGCTCTCCTGGTGCAATTCAGAGATAGGGTAGGAGGCTCCTGGGTAATCCTGTAGAAGAAGTAGGAACCTGAAGCTTAAGGGGAGAGACCAGGAGGAGGAAAATAAGCCAAGAGAGTGGAGGAGTTCATCAAGAGAGAAAGGGTAGTTTAAGAAGGTTATTCACTGAGCATTCGGAAACCCCCCTACTCAGACCAAAGACCAGAGGGAGGCAGGAGAACCAGGAGAAGGGATAGTCACAGAGCCCTGTGTGTCTCAACAGGGATACACAAAGATTCAAAGTCAAAGAGCACTTCAGGCTCAACAACAAAAACCAGTTGCAGTCCCTCGTCCAACCCCCGCTTGCTGGAGCTCCCCAGCCAGCAGCAACTGCTGTCAACACTTTTAGCTGCTACTTCCGATGTTTACCTCCATATTTATAAACACGTTTCTATTGCTAGTTCTTGATTTTTCCATTTTAGACATTATCTATTCACATCCTAGTGTTAGAAGATGAGGGTTTGCTCTCTCCTGCAATCCCTAAAAGCCGGGTGGGCACTAGCAAATTAGGAAGCAAGTGGCCCACCTAGAAGGGAGGCAGTTGCTACTCAGCAGATTATCAGGGCATGCAACTCCACATTGGCCAACTGTGTCTGTTAAATATGTTCATTTGTAAGAAATTAAAACACAACCAAAAGACTGACCACACAGCAAAAGCTCACACTAAAAGTCCAGGGTTATTCAGGCTTCAGGGTTGGTTTGATTTAGCAAATCACCAATGTCATCCAAACTGACTTTGATGTGAGGTGGCGGCCAACAATTCCCAGAGTGATGTAAGTCCTTGCCATATCCAGAGACAAAAGGTCACTTCCAGAAGCTTCTTTCTAGGGAGCCCCTAGCGAACCTCTGTTCATCTAAATTGGGTCATGTGGACATGTAGGGCCCTGCTCAGATCCCCTCTTCTCTGCAGACACACCCACGCCTCAGCTGCTGCGGATGTTACTGCTCTCACTCAGACTCAGAAAACCACTTCAGCCTCTCCAGGGTGCAGCCTGAAACCAATGACTGGCTAGTGTGGGAAGATATTTCTATTTGGGATAACTCTGAAGGGCTATCCCAACTCCCTAGTGCCTGGTGGCATCAGATGAGTCCTTGGTTCTAACTACATAGCAGTACTTTTCTGATCAACTTCTCTTTGTGCCCAACCCTGTCTTCACTTCCCTGTAGGCGTATGTCCTGAGAACACTCCTTAATAAACCATCTGCCTGCCATGTGTGGTGGCACATGCCTATAGTCCCAACTACTTGGGAAGCTGAGGTGGCAGGATGGCTTGAGTCCAGGAGTTTGAGTCCAGCCTGGGCAACTTAGCAAGACCTCATCTCAATATTTAAAAACTGAAATAAAATTAACATTAAAAAAAAAAACCTGAATGCAACTCTCCATCTTAGATTCTGTTTCTAGGGAACTCAGTCTAAGACAGTGTTCACTTCTGAATCAATAAACATGACAAGAAGTGGGGAAAGGCTGATAAATTAGGATTAATTTGCATGCCCTAGCCTAACCAAAGATGGAATCAGCCTCTCCCAAAGCATATAGACTGAGTCAGGAAGGAGGGACACGGGAACAAAACTCTGAACTGTTAATAAAGAAGAGAAGGGTCATATTGGGGAGGTGACCACACAGATCTTATGATCTTCCACGAGAAGCCAGAAACTTAGTTTATGTTTTAAAAAAAATCTTATGATGTCTTTAATGTTGAAAACTAATTGAGATATTTTTAAATGCTGTGAGGAGCCAACCAGACGTGGCCCAGAATTGGCCCCCAGGGTCCACAGTTTGCAAGTTGGCCAGAGAGAACATAGATGTAGCTTGTATTCCCAGAGAGCAAAAAGACTAAGACTAACAGTTATATGAAGTAAAGATTTTAACTCAAACTAAGAAAGTTTCCTAATGATTTGAGTGATATAAAAATGAAGCACCCCTGGAAGAGGTAAATTCCTTGGCACTGAAGTTGATATTTGAGCCTAATTAGAATCTGAACTATGTGATCTTTGAGATCCTATCCATTTATTTTTTTTAATTTTTATTTTTTTGTTAGAGTCAGGATCTTGCTATGTTGTCCAGGCTGGTTGAGAACTCCTGCCCTCAAGCAATCTTTCCCACTTCATCCTCCCAAAATGTTGGGATTACAGTCATGAGCCACTGTGCCCAGCCAAGATCCTATTCATTGATACCCATATAAAGATGGGTTCTTGCTACATTGCCCAAATTGGTCTCAAACTCCTGACCTCAAGCAGTCCTCCCACTTCGGCCTCCCAAAGTGCTGAGATTACAGGCATGAGCCACTGTGCCCAGCCTAACTCCATAGATTCTAAGATGAAGATAACTTTCCTCAGAATTGTGAAAGTGTCAGTTGCTCACTGTCTTCTAGTTTCTGGTGTTCTACTGAGAGGGCTTCTGCCATTTTGATTTCTGGTCATTATGAAATTTTTTTCTCTTAAAATACTTTTAGGATCTCTAGCTTTCTGTCATTTCATAATGATGTGCCTCTGTGGGCCTTTTTTTTTTTTTTTTCAGTTGGAGTCTCACTCCATCGCCCAGGCTAGAGTACAGTGGCAAGCTCACAGCCATCCCGGTGTTGACCTGCTGGGCTCCGGTGATCATTCTACCTCAGCCTTCCAAGTAGCCAGAACTACAGGTGTGCGCTACCATGCCCAGCTAATTTTCTGATTTATTGTAGAGATGAGGTCTCACCAAGTTGCCCAGGCTGTTCTCAAACCTGTGGGCTCAGGCAATCCCCTCACTTCGGCCTCCCAAAGTGCTGGGATTATAGGCTTGAGCCACCACACCCAGCCGGTGGGCCTTTTAAATCTAGAATCCCAAAGGAATTGTCTTGTATTATTGCTTGATAATTTCATTCTTTACAGGTATAGGTACAGACATTTGGGGGTACTTCGGTGAAAATGCCAATCGGCTTCCTAGTCACCCTAGGGTGATGCCCACTACTCTTTAAGTGGGTCAGACGCAGTGACTCAGCCTGTAATCCCTGCACTTTGGAAGGCTGAGGCGAGAGAATTGCCTGAGCCCAAAGGTTCGAGACCAGCCTGGGCAACTTGGTGAGACCTTGTCTCTACAATAAATCAGAAAAACTAGGTGGGCACGATGGCGTATGTCTGTAGTTCCAGCTACTTGGAAAATTGAGGTGGAAGGATTGCCTAAGCCCAGCAGGTCAAAGCTGTGATAGCTGTGAGCATGCCACTGCACTCCAGCCTGGGAGATAAGAGTGAGACTCCAACTCAAAAAGAAAAAAGAAAAGAAAAAGAGCTACCAGAGGACAACAGATTTCCCACAGAAGCACTTTTTAGTGCCTCTCTTGTAAATATGAATGGATATTCAAGGATGATCATATACTCAGGGAAGACTCTAAAATTAAAAAGCCAGAATTCAGAACTCTGAGTTACTAAAAAGGAACTTGGAGACAATTCAGAGATCAGAATGAAATTTAAATATATTATTTAATATGCATATGTTAAATATATGTCCATAAGTATAATATTTATGTATACATATATTTATGCATTATATGTATACATGCATAGGTACATATATATTTTAAGATGTTAAAAGGTGTTACATTAATGAAATAAAACAGCAGGCTATAAAGATGAACAAGAAAGAGCCCTTGGAAATTAAAAATATGATAGTTAAAACAAATTTGGTTATCTTAAATCAGTCCTTTCCCCAGAACAGGCTCCTCCCATCTCCTACCTCTGGAGAGTAGTCATTAGCATTCTGAAGCAAGGTGGGAGAAGGGGAATTGGAGGGGCATCTCACCATTTAGGATGCGGACTTTCACTTAAATCATTCCATTTTGTCTTTTCCCTCTTTCTTGAACTTTGATTAGTCAGATGCTGGACCTTCTGGGCTGATCCTCTAATTTTTTATATTTTTTCTTTAGTATATTTCTTTATCCTTTTGTGCTGCTTTCTGGACAGGTATCCTCAACTTTATCTTTAAATTCTTTAGCCCGGCTCACACTTGTAATCCCAGCACTTTGGGAGGCAGAGATGAGAGGATTTCCTGAGCTCAGGGGTTCAAGACCAGCCTGGGCAACATAGCGAGACCTCGTCTCTACAATAAATCAAAAGATTAGCTGGGCATGGTGGCACATGCCTGTAGTTCCAGCTACTGGGAAGGCTGAGCTGGAAGGATCACCTGAGCCCAGCGGGTTGAGGCTGCGGTGGCCAAGAGCGTGCCACTGCACTCCAGCCTTGGTGACAGAGTAAGACTCCAACTCAAAAAAAAAAAAATCCTTCTAGGGATTTGGGAGGGTATGAAGATAAGCATATTCAATTTATTATGACTATCCAGAAATCTTTTGATACGATTCTACATCTAGGTTGATAGTATGTCCTTTGAGGGAGAGAGAGAAAAAATGGGGCTGAAGGTCTGCGTGGGGAATAGTGCAGGACCAGTGGCAGCACTCTCTCTTCTGAAAGATGAAGTCTTCACTTCTGCTTCCATCGCCACCCTCCTCTGAGCCTGGTGTCCCTGAATCCAGCGTCTCTGAGCCCATTTCTCCAGAAAGTAAACTTGGCTCTTCTGCCCTTTGTCCACTGACTTTCCATCTTCTAAACTCTCCCAGAGGTACTGGTAAGGCTACAGACAGAAAAATAAATAAGCAGAGAAGGAGTTTCATAAATAGACTTAAGATTATGTAAGGAAGGATCTAGTATGTGAAAGGTCACATTTCATACTCATTGGGGAAAAGTTGGTTATTTAATAAATAGCATTGGGACAACAAGTAACCATTAAAAATAAAGAAAATAAGATCTTTATCTCTAACCATACATTAAAATACTAGTATAAATAGATGAAAGGTTTCACATAAAAGATGAAACCAGAAATATCAGAAAATATAGATGAATACTGACATAATCTTGGGATTAGGAAGGACTTTCTAAAGATGACACGAGAGCAATAATCATAAAGATTGGTTAGACCCTAAATAAAAGTTAAAAAAAAATTTCTCATCTCCCCCGTATGTGTGTATATATATTCATCATATAAAAAAATTTAGGCCAGGCATGATGGCTCAAGCCTATAATCCCAGCACTTTGAAAGGCCGAGGTGAGGGAATTGCCTGAGCCCACAGGTTCGAGAACAGCCTGGGCAACTTGGCGAGACCTCGTCTCTACAATAAGTCAAAACATTAGCTGGGCATGGTGGTGCTGCCTATAGTTCTGGCTACTTAGAAGGCTGAGGTGGAAGGATCGCTGAAGCCCATCAGTCTACACTGGGGTGGCTGTGAGCATGCCACTGCACTCTAGCCTGAGTGATGGAGTGAGTCTCCAACTCAAAAAAAAAAAATTAAAGTAAACAACAAACTGGGGAAAATAGTTTGAATGTGTATATATCAGACTAAGGGTTAATATTCTTAATGTATAAAGAGCACTTATTGATAAATAATGTTAAAATACCAATAAGACACAAACAGGCAAGTTACAAAGAAATACAAATGGCTTTTAACATGTGAAAAAGTATTCGGTCCTTTTGTTATGTAAAGAAGTACAAGGGTGGGCTCAGTGGGTGGCTCAGCCTGTAATCCCTGCACTTTGGGAGGCTGAGGCTAGTGGACTGCCCTAGCCCGCGGGTTCAAGACCAGCTGGGAAACTTGGTGAGACCTCATCTCTACAAAACTAAAAAAATTAGCCAGGCATGGTGGTGCACACCTGTAATTCCTGCTACTTCGAAAGCTGAGGCGGAAGGATCACCTGAGCCCAGCAGGTCGAGTCTGTAGTGGCCGTGAGTGTGCTACTGCACTCCAGCATGTGCGACAGTGAGAGACTCCAACTCAAAAAGAAAAAAAATATACAATTCGATGGCTTTTAGTATATTCATAGGGTTTTGCAGCCATCACCACTACTAAATTCCAGGGCATTTCCATCACCCCAAAGAGAAATCCCATACTTGTAACTCCCCATTACTCCCAGCCCTTAGCAACCAATCTATTACCTGTCTCTGTGGATTTGCCTGTTTTGGACATTTCATATAAGTGAAATCATGCAACCTATGGCTTTTTATGTTTGGTTTTTCACTTAGCATAATTTTTTTTTTTTTAGTCGGAATCTCACTCTGTTGCCCAGGCTGGAGTGCAGTGGCATGCTGCTCACAGCCACCGCAGCCTCGACCTGCTGGGCTCAGGCAATCCTTCAGCCTCAGCCTTCCATGTAGTTGGAACTACAGGTGTGCGCCACCACACTCAGCTATTTTTTTGATTTATTGTAGAGATGAGGTCTTGCCAAATTGTCCAGGCTGGTCTCGAGCCCATGGGCTCAGGCAGTCCTCTCACCTCCGCCTTCCAAAGTGCTGGGACTACAGGCATGAGCCACTGCACCTGGCTAGCATATTTTCAAAGTTCATCTATGTTATAGCATATATAAGTACTTCATTGTTTTATATTTATACAAATAATATTCCATCATATATATTCATTTCCTATTTGCCTGCTGTAACGAGTTACCACAAATTTGGTAGCTTAAAACAACACAAATGTATTACTTTAAATTCTGTAGTTTAGAAATCTGAAACAGGTATAACGGAGCTAAAATGAAGGTGTTGTCAGATCCGTGTTCCTTTTTGGAGGTTCTAAGGAAGATTCTATCTCCTTTCCTTTTCCAGTTTCTAGAAGCCATTCACATTCCTAGGTTTATGGCCCCCTTCCTTCATTTTCAAAGCCATCATTCAAGTCCTTCGCACATCACATCACTAAGCCCTCATTTTTTGTAGTCAAATCTCCCTTTTTCTGTCTCTTCTGCCTCCTTTCAACTTTTAAAGGCTCTTGAGATTACACTGGTCTATGTGATAATTCAGGATAAATTATCAGCATCTCAGGATTCTTAACCATATCTGCAAAGTCCCTTTGGGGTCCTTTTTTCTACATACCACATTTTGTTTATGTATTCATCAGTTGATGGACTTTTTTTTTTTTAGAGTCAGAGCCTCACTCTGTCGCCTAGGCTGGAGTGCAGTGGCACAGTCATGGTCACTGCAGCCTCAACCTGCTGGGCTCAGGCCATCCTTCCACTTCAGCCTTCCAAGGAGCTAGAACTACAGGCATGTGTCACCACAAGTTGATGGATTTGGATTACTATATTTTTTTCTTTAGGGCTATTATGAATAATGCTGCTACGAACATTCTTGTACAAGTGTTAGTATAGATTTATATTTCCAATTCTTTTGAGTATTGTCTATTAAAATCCTTTGCCCATTTTTAATTGAGTTGTCTTTTTATTGTTGAGTTATAATCGTTTTTCATACATCTAAATACAAGTCCCTTTTCAGATACCTGATTTGCAAATATTTTCTCCCATCCCATGCATTGTTTTTTCACTTTCCTGGTGGAGTCATTTGAAACGCAGAAATTTTTAAGTATATGAAGCCCAATTTATTTCTTTTTTCTTTTGTTTGTATTGGTTTTGATGTCTTATCTTAAAAGACTTTGCCTATTTCAGGGTCACTCATGTGTTTTCTTCTGTGGCTTGCAGTTTTAGCTCTTATATGTAGTCTGTGACCCATTTTGAGTTAATTTTTGTGAGTTATGTGAGGTGGGGATCCAGCTTCATTCTTCTGCCTGCAGATAGCCAATTGTCTCACTGTTTGTTGAAAGAGTATTCTTTCCCCCATTGAATTGTCTTGGCATCCTTGTTGAAAACTAACTGAGAAAGATTTTTTAAAGATATACCTAGCTTAGGCAAGAATGAGGAAAAGTCTTGTACACTGCTAATGGGAGTATTAAAAAGTAATACAGTCTTGGAAAGACAATTTGGCTATGCATACAAGTTTGAAATGTAAATATACTCATTCAGGAATTGTACTTGTAGGAATTTATTCCAAGGAACTAACTGTATATGAAGATGTTATATATAATGGTAAACAACTAGAAGTAATCTAAATCTCTATCAGCAGGAGACCAGGTGAATAAAGTATGATCCAGTCATACAATAAAGTATGCATCCTTTTAAAAATGATGAAGTAGATCCTATTTATTGACTTTGAGCAAATTCTGTGACTTATTGCTAAGTGAAATAAAAGCACATTAAATAGCAACACTTATAATTCCATTTATATAAAATTATATATTTTACATATGCAGTTATATTCACAGAGAGATAGCTTGGAAAAATATTCACCAAAATGTGAAGAGTTGTCTCGCTAGGTAATGGAATTTGGGTTGACTTTTATTTTCTTCTTTATACTTTTTTGCATTGCTTGGCTTTGCTACATGAGTATGCATTGTCTTTATACTCAGAAAAAGAAATGTTCATTTGGTAGAAGAATATCCTCAAGGAATATATATTGTAGAAGATTATTCAGTGGCATGGAAACATGTTCACAATATACTGTTAACTAAAAATATATTGTTAACAGCAGGTTACATTATCATCCCACTTTGGAAAAAAATGTTTGAATTATAATATAAATAGCATTTCCTAGGTATTATGATACTTTTGCTACTTCTTACTATTTCTAAAATAAGACTATATCTTATAATTGATATGAATATTTAATGTACTGGGTCCCCCCGCCTCCTGAAAAACTTATTAATGAGCTGATGTGTCTCACTATCGGAAATTTGAGAAAATGCCATATGTGTTTAGAGAAAAGACTGGAGGAATAGACACCACGATGTGAACAGTGCTTAGACCTTTAAAAAAAAGCCTTGGATAAAATTTTTATTTTCTGTTTGTTTAAGCATAGTTTCCAAGTTTTCTCTAGTATATGCATGGATAAACATAAAGGAAACCAGGAGCCTGGCTATCCTGATTTCCAAGGAAAAATTAGAACATGCAGGTACTTGGGACTTTTTCCCTTTATCACAGTAAGAGACTAGCAAATTAGTTACGTGGGACCACGTAACCCAGCCCAGTAGTGCCAGGGACTAACGTGAGGGAGGACTAACCAACCCACAGGCCCACGGAGGGGTTCCTGGCGGGGCAGGAGCAGCTAAAGTGAGCTGGAGAACAGATGGCAGAGTTCAGTCAGCAGGGGCTGGACTCTTAGTTCCGTGTGGACAAGGAAATCCCTGTGAGGTAGGAGAGGGTCCAGATGGCTAATTATGGAGAAGGCACTCGATATTTTCCAATCTAGCTCAGGAGCATGTTCCAAGTTCCTTAACAGAGAGCAAGGACAGTGTGAAACAGATAATGAATCTGACCATTTGAGTCAAAAACATATTGGTGTGGGGTGGGCCTTTCCCCCTCAGCCAAAGAGGTAGGAAATGAAGGATGCGGAGTCAAAGTGGAAGACTGATGGCCACAGCAGAATGTTACTGGCGCTGGAGGAGGCCAGCAAGCTCTGGGATGCTGCTTAGAGAACAGGGGGCACTCATTCAGGCTTACAGTGACTGTGGCTGGGGCACAGAGGAGCCAGGGAGGAGCTTCTCCCACATGATCATGTCTAACCCACTCAACAGTCCTGAGATGAGTAGTCTGAGGTTCAGAGAGGTTAAGTGGTTTTTCCTAAAGCACACAGCCAGTAAGTGATGGAGTGGGATTCCTATCTCATTGGAGTCATTTTCTAGAAAGGGAAAAACACTGAAACAAAGTTATATTCATAAAGATTTATCATAATTAATAGTAAGTGGGAATTTTCTAAAAAAAACTTCAATCTGATCTCAACATTTAAAAAATTTTATAATATAGAAAAAAAGCTGCATAATGGTGGTTATATCTCAATGGCAGGAACTTAACTTTTTTTTGAGTGGGAGTATCCCTCTGTCACCCAGGTTGGAGTGCAGTGGCACACTCACAGCCTCAACCTGCTGGGCTCAGGCAATGCTTCTACCTCAGCTTTCCAAGCAGCTGGAACCACAGGCGTGTGCCACCACACCCAGCTAATTTTTTGATTTATTATGAAGATGAGGTCTCACCATGTTGCCCAAGCTGGTCTCGAACCCATGAGCTCAGGCAGTCCTCTCACCTCAGCCTCCCAAAGTGCTGGAATTACAAGCATGAGCCACTGCACCTGGCTGGAACTTAATTTTTAAATTTATTTTTATTTTTTTAAATTTTCCCTGCACAATGAGCATGTAAATCTTATTAAAACAGGAAAAGTTTCTCAGAAGCAATTGTGAGGACTAGTGGATCATGGTAATGAGAATGAATTACAGTTAGCCTTTAATGACAGAGAATTCCAGTTCCTTACTAGCTATGTGGATTTCAGCAAACCCACTTGGCTTTGCTGAGTCTCTTTCCTAAACACTAAAAAAGGTGGATTATAGTCTTGTCTGGGGGAGCTGTTGCCAGGATTAACTGAGAGGCAATATACACGAAAGTCCCAAGCACAGTACTTGGCTTAAGACTGGTGCTCAGTAATCATTAGAACTGACTCTTGGAAGTCACAGTTCTCCTTTGCTGCCCCAGCAAGGCCTAGCACCTACAGCTCGTTCAGAGAACAGAAAAAGAACTGGGCAGGAGTCCCTTCCTGGACTTGGAGCTCTCTGCTCACCTGACACTTTCTATTCCTCTGCTTTTACCACGTGGAGACTCATAGGATATCATTTCTTAACCCACTTTCACCTACTTGCCTCTCTCTCCCCCTTGTCTCATTAATCTCAGCTGCTTAAATGGTATTTTTTTTAAGTAACTGTGACATTATTTTCAACATAACATACACTTGCAAAGCACCTACTATGTTCTAAAGATGGCCCCAAGATCCTCCTCTCTGTTCAAATCATCCAGAAATACTCGTATAAGTTCAGTCTAGTTGAAAAGTTAGATCCTTCAACAATTACCATTAATTGCCTAACTGCAATAACCAGGGTATATACATTAAAACGTGGAAACTCAGAGAATATGTGTTCTTATCTGTGTAATGCACATGTGTATGGAAGAGGACAGGAAGAATGGAAGTATTTCATATTTAAAGTGGAATGATTTCCTCACCCTATATTACATATCAGCTTCATATACTGTCTATACTAAAGAGAATATGTGCCCATTCAGCTAAACTGGCTTCAAAGCCAGTTAAATCAGTGCCTGAGTAAGACTGTTTCTTCTCATTTATCTACAGCTACAAAGTTTGTGGAAGGCTCTGGTCATCTGATTTGACAAATGACAAGCTATTGCTGAAGCAGTGGGGTAGGGAACAGGGCCAAGGAGTTACAAACTAGCTCAGAGTGTTCTCCTCAGACATTTTAGAGCTTATTGGAATACACAGCCATTCTGAATAAAAGATAAGTTTAAGATGCAAAAGGGTGCCAAAACTTGGCAATTATTTGATATTTTTATTTATTAGTCAAACAGTAAAATCAATGGAAGTAAAAAGAAATTCACCCATCGTTCAGTCTAACACACTAAGCTGTTCTTACAGTTCCTTATTCCCTTCTATTCCTTGTTGAAATCCATAAGTCCATGGGCATGATGATAATTGCAGATTAGATACAATTATATATTCTACATCTTTCTCACACACAGATGCATACACAGACTGATGTTAAGTACAGCAATATTCAAAACCCAATCCCTGTGACAAGAGCCCTTCAGGCTGCAGACTGACAGTCCGGGAGATGTTGGCAGGGCAATGAGACACACCCTGTTCTGCCTGTGTTATTTATGCCTCTGGCAGTGAAGCCCCTGACAAAGAAGCATGTCACTGGAACACATGCTCTTTGTTCACAGAGGTGCATGCCAGCACCGGCTGCCTAAGAAGAGACAGTGCCGTGTCTGTAGTCTCTCCTCCTTTGGCTCTTTTGCTTTCTATTTGCTGCACATTGTGGCTATGTTTATTAATTACTTTGTAGCTTAATACTATGAAACGCATTTATCCTGTGAGCTATGTATCATGGGGAAGAGTCCCTTATACTCTCCAGTCGGCTATTAAGAGAAAAGGGTGTCTCAAGATTTGCCTTGGTCCTCCCCAGGATCAATACCCCTTCCTCCACAAGCCACCAGGTTACCACTCTCTAGCACAGAGTTAACTACGGTTAAGGCTCCTCAGCACCTCCCCTTTCCCTGCAAGATGGCATCTGCATGAAGTTTGGTATTAAAAGCCCTCCGCAAGTGTTCCCAACCTGCTGAACCAAGGCAGTTCCCCCCATGCTATGACTCCACTCCAGCCAAACTGATGATGTAGCAGAAAAAGCGGCCGTCTTTGGAGTCAAACCCATCTGGGTCTAAACCCAACACTCAGCTTAAGCAAGCTTCCTGAGCCTCAATTCCTCACCTGTGAAATGATTAAATTATCACCTACTTCACAGGGTTGTTTGAGAACTAAATGAGAAAAAGTATCAAGCCTCTAAAAGCAGATGCTCAATAATTGCTTGTTAGCTCATGGAACTGATTTGGCCGTTTTTTGTAAAAGCGTCCACCGCATGGTTCTCTGGTTTTCATAACTTGTTACAGACCTCCTGAAACCGTTTGAGAACACACTCGTCTCCATTTTCCCTTGACATAAAGCTGCCTGGTGAGACTAAAACAGGAGTCAAGGAACTACATACTAGAAAGTTTCTGCCTTTTTCCATAGTCATTCTAGAACTTTCATTTTCAAATGTTTATTCAATATTTTAAAAACTGATATATAATTGGGGTTTACTACTAAGTTTAGGTTGTTTGCCACTAAACAAATGAGGCAAAATGGGAAGGGGAGGCCTTTTTAACTTCCCCCAAAACCTTAGGCTAATGCGTAGACTTTTAAGTTATTCTCTAATGAATTGTTCTTACTTTTGTGCCTCTTCTGTATATTAGGACTAAGATGGTAGCCGATTTGACATGTTATGTGTTTACATACTTTAAGCTGAATTTAAGATCACTCCCAGGTGGTCTGCAGAGCTCACGCCGACCTAGGGCTCTAACCTCCCGGACCCTCTAAGCCAGGCCATTACAAAGACTGCCTGCTAGGCTTCACCGAAACTTAGACCATCAAGAATTTACACACCTCACAGGGGTGCCCTGAGGAATAAATGAGATAAAAGTCTATGGGAAAACCCCGAGGCCCCATTAGAAATGCTCGTTGTTTCCTTCACTAGCTCATATGAAAATGCCTGGGCGACAGAGCGGGACTCCAACTCAAAAAAAAGAAAAAAGAAAAAAGAAAATGCTAGAAGACCGAGGGAGGATCTCCTGAGCTGGGGGGGGGGGGGGGGGGAGAGGGATGTTCGCTGCTCGTAGCTTAGGCCCGAGAGGCGCCCGAGCTGCCCTGTACCCGGCGACCCTGCACAGCCCCCGAAGGCCGACTCTGCCCGGTGCCACGCTGTGCAACTCGGGCCCGCTGCAACTCTCCGTCCCGACGGGGGTCCCCGGCAGCACTTGGGACCCTACCCCGCCAAGGGGACAGCGGCGTTCAGGCTGTTGGCCCCCGACTGTGTGGGAGGCATGAGGAGAACCTCAAAGCCTCTTCCGTCCCGGCTCGCTTCGCATCTCGCGCCTCTGCAGGCGTCGGGCTTGCTCCGTGTGCCTCCGCGGGCGGACCTGACCTTAGGGACCCTCGGAGCCGGCCTGCAAAGCCCGGCACCAGCTCTCCCCGACAGGCGTGCTCGCGCGAGCCGCGGACCCGCCTCGGGGCGCAGCGAGGTGGGGCCGGGGGAGGGTCTCAGCCCCGCGGCGGGCGGGGAAGCCCCCGGAGGAAGGTCTTAATCAGCCGCCCCACGTGCAATCGCAGGGAGGGAGGAAGTCG
>NW_007093283.1:0-765 GCF_000164805.1 Carlito syrichta
AGTGTTTCTCTTTTCTTGGTTGAATATACTGAAAACAAGAATTTGTTAAAATACAAACTACATTCACAACATGTTAGGTTTTACAAATAGAAGCACTTTTATTTGATTTAAGTTTGGTGTAAACTTCTGCAAAGAAAGTTAGAATATTGTAATCACCATCTCAAAAATAATTTTTTGAGAGAACAATGATCCAAAGATAAGAACAAAGAACCTTGCAGAAATTCATTTGCAATTTCATTACATCCGTTTATAAACTATCATAATCTCTGACTCTGATCTGTTTAATGTTGTTACACTATAATCTTAACAAAGGCTATTTTAAAGTAGGAGTTTGCATTTTAGATTTAAAAAACTCTTATAATAACATAATGTGACAATGAGGGATATTTTATGCATTTAATCAAATTAAAAGGAAACTCTAGGTTATAGCAGAGAACAGAGGAAATCAAACTATTTTTTCTTAATTGGGACTTTGTTGATTTTTCAACTAGTTGAAAATTTAAAAAAAAAATAACATACCAGGTGGGAAATTCTATTTTTAAAATCAGCACAGAAAAGAAAACTACTATACAATATCTAAAAAATATAAAGTATTTTTATGCCCAAGCTTACTGTTTCACAATTCACTTTTCATTAGAGAAGAATTCCTTCTTATAGAAATAGTCATTATGTGAAGTTCATACTGACCTTTCGGAGAGATGGTAGCTGTTGTAGCCTGAATGTATGTGTACTCCAAAGATTCATGAATGAAAGCCTAAGCTCCAG
>NW_007093284.1:0-413 GCF_000164805.1 Carlito syrichta
GCTCCTTCTCATCCTTTCCCTGAGTCAGCAACAGAGAGAGACACAGAGAGAGAGACAGGGAGAGATAGAGACAGTTATGGAGAGAGATAGAGACAAAGAGATAGGGTCAGAGAGACAGAGATAAAGAGAGATAGAGACAGAGAGACAGAGAGGACAAAGATTGAGAGTTAGACAGATAGAGAGAGTGACAGAGAGACAGAGACAGAGAGAGATAGACCGAGAGAAAGAGACAAAGAGAGACAGAGACAGTTACAGAGACAGAGAGTGTCAGAGACTAAGGGACAGAGAGGGAGGAACAGAGACAGAGAGAAAGGCAGAGACAGACAGTGACAGAGACATAGAGACAGAAACAAAGAGAGATGGAGACAGATAATGGCAGAGACAGCGAGCTAGACAGAGAGAGTGTGGCAGAG
>NW_007093285.1:0-951 GCF_000164805.1 Carlito syrichta
GTATTAAAATTTACAAGCAAAAACTTACAAATGCCGAAGAGATGAAAACAGAAGAGTCAAAGAAGACCTTATCACCCCGCCTTCAATTTGGTAGATGAAATAGACCAGAGTAAAAGACTACAGGGTATTTTAATTATATAAGTAATAGGTTTTGCCAACAGAAATCCATTTTACAGCTTTTTGTCCTACAGAGAACACACTACCTTTCAAAGTATACACAAGCAGTTGGTCATACACTAGGGCACAAAGAAAACTCACAGTAAATTCCCCAAAGAAAAAATTGAAAAAGCACCATGTTTCCTGACCACATCCCAAATTAATAACCAACATTCCTACTACTTGAAAATAAAAAAAGCACCCTGCTTAGTAACTGTGAAACCAAAAATGAAAAATGTAAAAGCAATTACAAAATGTTTAGAACGTGAGATCACTGATGTGCTTCAGCCAAGATTTTACTCAGAGATAAATTCGTAGACTTTAAATCTTTTAAAGAAAAAAGCTGAAACTAGAAGAATCCTGCAGAAATAGAGGAGGAAAAAACTCAAGAGCAATGAAAAATAAAAGTAGAAGGTTCCAAGTGAGAAAAATAAAACTATGATGAAAAGGATTTTTTTTTCCATGAAAGTAAAATAGTTCTTCAATGTCTTTTATAATGTCTGTGTCTGGGATGGTGAGGCTATGGTTTTATGTAATTATGATATCTGCAATTAATGACCACATCATGGCTATGCTTACATTGGCTAATACTGTCAAGGTCCTTTTTTTGAGGGAGAGGAAATTTTGCAAAACTTAAAGGTTGGCCCCATAGTCTTGATAAGCAAAGTTCTTTGTTATTAGGATATTTTATTCCACCATTTTAATAACAGTCTTTAGTTTTCTTGAAATCCTTTAGTTTCTTGCTGGGGCCTACTTGGCTACCATAAGTATTTTATTTACCATGAACTCTCATAA
>NW_007093286.1:0-817 GCF_000164805.1 Carlito syrichta
CCGGGCTCCGACTGAGCGTTTTAATAGGATTCCTAAATCCAAGGGCCGCGGGCTCGGTCAAACGTTTACAAACTTTGTTCCTGTGTCCCTCGCCAGCGCTGCTTGCCCGGGGCGCCTTCCACCCAGCGTGCAAAACGTGACTCCCCAAGCCAAGAAAACAGTGGGAGTGAGGGTGGGGAGAAGACAGGTTGAATCCCAGAGGCAGAAAGGCCCATCCGGAGAGGCCCAGGAATTCTGTTATCTTCCAGGACTCCGGGATTGCCAAGGCTGCCAGAGCCTTTAAGAGCCTGTCCTGAGCCTCTGGGCCCAGCTCCAAGCCCTGTCGATTTCCCGCCCCCCACCCCCACCAATCGATCAAATGTGTGAGCCATCGGCTATTAACTTTTCTCAAGACCCTACTAACTCACTTATAATCTCACCCAATACAGGCTGTGTGTCTCTGAGTCGCTGTGGAGGTCTCTGTGTTCTGGGTTTGCCAACATTCCAGAAAGGGATTTGACCAAGATCTCAAGTTTGCTGAAATCAGGAAAGGGCGGAGACGTTTCCGGTTCTGGGAACAAACACCTGAGTCCAAGCTGCCTCCAGGGCCCTGGGGTCTCAAATGATGCAAACCCCAACCTGCGCCCCCACTGTGAAGAAAAAAAATATTTTTAAGTCAGTTTTATTATGGGACATGCCTGAGAGGTTTGCATGGACTTGTGGCTTCAACATACCAAAGGCAAAGTTAAATATTTGCTCTAGTTAGGTTTTTTCTTTTTACCCCTCCTGCTTACATAATTGACCGACATTTCAAAGAAGTCTTTAAAAGCACTTAGGA
>NW_007093287.1:0-680 GCF_000164805.1 Carlito syrichta
TCCACATCCTTTCCTCTCTATTCCACCATCCTCCTCCCTCTCCCAGTGGTTACCTTGTCCTTTTCTTTCTTTCTGTTTTCTTTTTTTTAAGAAAGCAGGATTTATTGAGAGCACAGAAAAGCTCCCACAGCAGTAGGGGACTCGAGGGGGCTGCCCTCTTTTCTTTCTTTGATCGGGGGAGATGGAATGGCTATCAGATGCTCCATCTGAAAGCTGACTTATCCCCACAGTGGTCCTATGGTCCCAGCAGTCCTAACTCTGATGATTAGACCATGAGTTCCTCAACAGTCACTGGACCCAGGGAAGTGGGACACGCTGATTTGCTAAGTCAGTCGAGGAAATACATTGGAAGGAGGGACTGGATGCATGTAGATAGCCAGCGGTTCCCCACTAGGTACACAGAAGTCACAGCGGTTCTATGTAATGAATTATTTTACATATGCAAATTATTGGTGTTTTATGGGGACAGTTTTGAATACACAGAATGTGATGTAGTACTAATATTTTTCTGTGCATTAAATATTTCAGGGAAAAATAATCTTTCTCTGCTTAGAATGTCATGTGATAAATATCAAATTATAAGGGCATCAAATGTGATCTGTTCACCTAAACGCTGTATCATATAGCAATCCATATCATGCCCTACTGACGATCCTTTTTGTGAAAACTCATTACTTCAC
>NW_007093288.1:0-724 GCF_000164805.1 Carlito syrichta
TCAGGGAGAAACGAACTGAACGTGCACCACAGGGAGGAGAGTTTGATGGCACCTTTCTTTCCAAGTTGATGGGCGGGTGTCAGACAGGCCTGTTAGCGTCCTCTTGAGCCACAGCGCCATCGTGAGGAAATAGTTTCATAGATGAGTCGGACAGACCTTTGCCTGCCCTAGCCTTTGAGGAAGCAAGGGTTGAACAGAACTGGCAGAACCCAGAGCAAGATGCAGACATTTGGGGAATTTCTGAGGACTGAGGGATCGAGACTGAGTCAGCAGCTTCCAAGAGGTCTCAGCACAGACAGGAGGGGGAAAGGGTTTCAGTTTCCTCAGAGTTTGAGCAGTTCTAGAGCATACCATTTGCAGTCAAGATCAGGCCTTGTGGTATTTACCATAGAAACAGGGTACGAGGAGTTGTAGGCATCTTGTTTCTTTTTTTGTGTGAATTCTCACTCTTGTCGCCCAGGCTGGAGTGCAGTGAGGTGCTCATGGGCATCGCAGACTACAACTGGTGGACTCAGGCTATGCCCCCGACTCACCCTTCCTTGTAGCTGGAAGGTATTTGAGATGCACGCCACCGTGTCGGGCTCACAGGTTAACTGACAAATCATTCCAAGTTGTGCCTGAAAATGAGAAGACCCACGACTAGTTATCACCTGGAGAACTGGCCATATACATGACCTGGCTCTATCCTCTTCCTGAGGCCTTTACTCCTGGATTGGCCTCCTTC
>NW_007093289.1:0-839 GCF_000164805.1 Carlito syrichta
TGAATTCAATGCCATTATAAATTAGCTTTTCTGTGGTGAAATTTATTTCAGGTGTAACTCTACAGGCCTAAAAACTGTTCACCAGGAAAATAATCAAGTCCTGACATCAGAGATCGTCCACTACCAAAGAATTTGTTAAAAAAGAGAAACTTGGAGAGACAGGGAAGATGGTGGCTGAGCCAATCAGACTATGCGAGTCCCCGTGTGAGTGAGTGAGTATAAGGAAAATGTTGTGTGTGTGCTGGTGAGCGAGTGGGTGTGTGAGAGGCTGACTGAATGAGGGCTAGGGTGCTAGCAGCCAGGTCTCTCCTGGTGCAGTGGTTGGTGCCACAGCATCTGGGCTTGGATCCTTGCGAATCCTGGGATGCAGAAACTAAGCACCATTTTCTCTTTCTTCTCTTTTCTTCTTTTTAATCAACAACCCCCCAACCCCCTGCAAGAAAATGCTGGGAGAGGCTGTCTAAGTGTGGCTTGTGAGCGGGTGTCCAGGTCCCTGGTTCAACAGCAGGTGCTGCAGCTTCTCACTTTGTCCTTGGCTTTTTCTGGCTGGCAGAAGAGGAGCACCACTTTTTTTTTTTAAGAATACAAATAGGCCGGGCTCGGTGGCACAGCCTGTAAGCCCAGCACTTTGGGAGGCCGAGGTGAGTGGATTGCCTGAGCCCGCAGAGTCCAGACCCACCTGGGCAACTTGACGAGACCTCATCTCTACAACAAATCAAAAATTAGCCGGGCGTGGTAGCGCGCGTCTGTAGTTCCAGCTACCTGGAAGTCTGAGGCGGAAGGATCGCCGGAGCCCAGCAGGTGGAGGCTGCGGTGGCCGGGAGCGGCCACTGCACTCC
>NW_007093290.1:0-780 GCF_000164805.1 Carlito syrichta
GCTATCTAACTTCTGTACAATTCTTTGCATCTTTCAAGAGTCACTGGATTGCGCACCACAACACCGGTGGGTCTGATCTAACATTTTAAAGTCTCCTACCAGGATTCTCAACCTAACATTTTTAGTGGTCCCACTGAGATTCTGGCATCTAACATACATATTGTATCCACTTGTGAGGAAAGTGACTCCATTTTTCAGAAATCAAAGTGGAAATTTAGAAAATAATGCAAACTCTTCAAACCCAGAAACGCTTTATGTTTTCAAAGAGTTCCGCGAAGTCCCATGTCCAGTCGTTTATATCAGTTTTCAGAAGTCCACTTACCAGACACCCTTGGGTGTGTCTTCAGTTCTACCCTTGACTAGTCACGATGCATGACATTTTCCACCAAACCGTATCTGCTGTTCACCCTGCCTACTTAATAAATACCTGCCCTGTCCCAGAATGTAATACGATAGCTGTAACTGTAGAGAAGGTTTGCCTGGGCTCCCTGCTTCAGAATTACTTCTTAGACTCCCAAAGGAATGCCACCATCTTATTTACATTCCATTTCGGTCCTTGAAACAACACCACAAAGGGGCATCAATCTGCTTGTCATTCCTACTTGGTCCTGAGAGCAACACCACAAAAGGGCATCAACATGCTAATCATTCCTACTCGGTTCTATTCCAACAGAAGCTGCAGTGACACTGGGTCCTGTCCGGTGCCGAAGGCATCATTTACATGCTTCTGTATCATAGTTTTTCTTTGGAGTAGGAGTCTCACTCTGTCATCCAGACTGC
>NW_007093291.1:0-900 GCF_000164805.1 Carlito syrichta
CACCGGACAGGACCCAGTGTCACTGCAGCTTCTGTTGGAATAGAACCGAGTAGGAATGACTGGCATGCTGACGCCCTTTTGTGGTGTTGCTCTCAGGACAAGTAGGAATGACAAGCGGATTGATGCCCCTTTGTGGTGTTGTTTTCAAGGACCGAAATGGAATGTAAACTAGATGGTGGCATTCCTTTGGGAGTCTAAGAAGTAATTCTGAAGCAGGGAGCCCAGGCAAACCTTCCCTAGAGTTACAGCTATCGTATTACATTTCTGGGACAGGGCAGGTATTTATTAAGTAGGCAGGGTGAACAGCAGATACGGTTTGGTGGAAAATGTCATGCATCGTGACTCGTCAAGGGTAGAACTGAAGACACACCAGAGTAACTTTCCTTTCTTATTCAACCAAGGGACCCGAGTTTTCACCCCCAGTGTTTCAAGGCTTTCATATTCATCAGCTGAGCTGACTGGAGAGGTCTTCCAAAGGGCCTTTTCCTGCTTTCTGGTTACTCATGAGTGACTCTGCACAGCGTGAGGCACGTTAGCTGCTCTGGTCATTCTGGGGTCGGGGGAAGTGCATAGCGTGGAAAGGGCAGGACGGGATTCTCTGAAGACAGCACTCAGCTCTCTCTTGCTAGAGATACAGGTTACAGGCATCTGTCCAAATCCTGTGTTTCCAGAGCAGAAAATCAAATGCCACATCTTGTGACTTACAAGTGGGATTGTTTTTTGTGAGTTGGAGTCTCACTCTGTCACTCAGGCAGGAGTTCTGTGACGGTCTCACAGACACCACGGCCTCGACCTCTGAGCTCAGGTGATCCTTCCACCTCAGCCTTCCGGGTAGCTGGAACCGTAGATGCACGGCACCACACCTGGCTGATTTTTTTGATTTATTGTAGGGATGAGGTC
>NW_007093292.1:0-822 GCF_000164805.1 Carlito syrichta
AGGCCAAGGTGAGAGGATTGTCTGAGCCCAGAAGTTCAAGACCAGCCTAGGCAGCATAGCAAGACCTTGTCTCTACAAAAAAATAAAAAATTAGCCAGATGTAGTGGCACTCGTCTGAGGTCCCAGTACCTCAGGAAACTGAGCCCAGGAGGTTGAGGCTGCAGTGAGCTATGATCATGCCTCTGTACTCTAGCCTGGGTGACAGAGTGAGACCCAAACACACACACACACACACACACACACACACACACACACACACACACACAGAATAAGTAAAATTCTGACACAAGCTACAACATGGATGAACCTTGAGTCATATGTGAAATCAAGGAAGCCAGGCTCAGTGGCTCAGCCTGTAATCCCACACCTTGGGAGACTGAGGTGAGTGGATTGCCTGAGCCCATGGGTTCGAGACCCTCCTGGGCAACTTGGTGAGACCTCATCTCTACAATAACTCAAAAAAATTACCCAGGTGTGGTAGCGGGCACCTGTAGTTCCAGCTACTTGGAGGGCTGAGGCAGAAGGGTCGCCGGAGCCCCAGCAGGTCAAGGCTGCGGTGGCCAGGAGCGGCCACTGCACTCCAGTCTAGGCGACAGAGTGAGACTCCAACTCAAAAAAAAAAAAAGAAATCAAAGAAGCCAAGCAAAAAGGACAAATATAATCACTTATACGTGGTATTTAAAGGATCAAATTCATAGGGAACGATCAAAGTAGAGTGATGGCTACCAGGGATGCAGGGAAAAGAACAGGAAGTTCATATTTAACAAGTATAGACTGACTTCCAGTTGGGAAAGATGAAGAAAGTTCTGGAGATTGATGGGG
>NW_007093293.1:0-705 GCF_000164805.1 Carlito syrichta
GATGGGAGGTGGGCATAGTAGGGTTTTGGGGATGCTAGCAGGCTTCTTTTTCTTGATCTTCAGATTTGTTTTATAGGTATATTCAGTTTATACAAATTTGTTGAGCTACATGTACTTATATGCACTTCTATGTTCATGTGCACTTATCTATATGTATTTACAGCTAATAAGTGAGCTTTAGAAAGCAAACATCCAAAATAATTAAGATAATTTTGAAGAAAAACAAAATACCCTATCAGACATCAAGACTTATAAAGCAACAGTAAATAACACAATGTGGTAGTGATGGGCAGAATAGAGTTCCCAACAGACCAATACATATAGAGAATTTTCACAAGTCATGGAGACAACTACTAAAACTTTACAAACCAGCCAAAGAGATACCTATTAAATTAGTGGTGTTAAGAGAACTGGTTTTCTAATTTTTTTAAAGTTCCCTACTTACATCATATACAAAAATCAATTCCTGATGAGTGAAAAACTATATAAGAAAATAAAGTCTTTTCAATATTTAAAAGAAAAATATAATAAAATATTTTTATGGCTTTGGAACTTAAAAAGAATTTCTCATGGAATGGTTCAAAATGCAAACACAGGGGAAAATGGTTCAATTATAGCATATTAATTTTAAGATATCCTGTTCACTAAAAGCAACATTAAAAGATAAATGCAGGTGTAGAAAATATTTTCTTTTTTTTTTTTTTT
>NW_007093294.1:0-1447 GCF_000164805.1 Carlito syrichta
CAGCCCATTGCCCAGGTCTCCTCCCTTCACCCCAAGGGGAGTAGCTAAAAATAAACTACCCTGGTTTTCCTGGAGCCTGAACCCACTAATGATTGAAAAGGAAAGCTCAAGCCTCTTATCTCCCAAATTTGCCTCTATATAATGGTTCACCCACACTTAAAGGTCTTTAGTAATGACAGATAATTTAAAATTTTAATCCTGGCCATGATTGACAACAATAACAAAACACCATATTAAAAAATACAAAAGTTGGGCTTATCCTGTAAAATATTAATGCTTAGACTGGAAGCTGTGCACTGCCAGGAGGGAAACAGCTGTTTCCTGGGCCCAGTCCAGTTTACATAATCTCCCAAGTTTAACTTTGATCTGAAGGGAGCAAACACAAACTGTTTGAAGGCATTTAGAGGCAGTGATTTATTTGCAATCAACATTCTTCTTATCATCAGTTGTAAAACACAGCAAGTCAAATTATCCCATCAAGTTTTTTTGGTAAATAACATTTTTTTCTTTCTAACAACGTCATTAGACCTCGTTACTACCATAAATTCTCCAGACAGAAATTCACAATTTTATCTGCACATGCAGAGTTCCCAAATAGCACACATCTGTATTCAAAATGACTGTAAAAAGTGACCACCCTCCATGTAGAAACTGGTCAGTGTGCTAGATCAGCAAAGGAAATTCAGACTCTGAGAAAGTTGTGAATGAGCAGATTTCTTTGACTACTTAGCTTGGTGGAGAAGGTCACAGATAAAAGTTTTCTGTGACTAGATTTTATTTTTGCCTAATCACTGCAAAATGTACTTTGCGCTTTTCTAATCATTTTGGTTGTACTGGAGAAGAAGACGTTTCAGCGTGGACTCTACTGGGAATTCTTTCTGAAGGGACACCTTGTAAATCTCTCATTCTGGCAGCCAGGACAAAATGTGACTGATCTTTTTCCATAGTGTGAGATCTGAAAGGTGGCAGGACCTCTCTCAGAGAAGTAGGCTTTCCTTCAAAACTACAAGAAAAGTTAAAACAAAACCCATCAGGCTCTCTCTGTCTCTCTGCTCCTGCATGGTTGGTGGGGATTGATTCCTGCACCTCCTTTGGGGAGTGAGGTTTCTTGGGGGCACCAGGGCAGTGAGTTATCCTGTGGGGAGCAACATAGGAGGGGGCTATCTTCCCCAGGACCCCACATGACCCCACACAACTCCCCAGCAGCCCAAAGTTGGAGCCTGGATTTCACAGTCAGACCTAGGAAAATGGATCATTTGAGCTAGCAGACAGGTCAATGCCCCTGCAGAGAATTAAATGTGCAGCCACTTCCCCCCACAGCTGACACCCACTGGAAGGGAGGAGTAAGAGGACACAATTTATGTTAAGCCACTGGACACTGTTTTCTCTAATCCTTCCATTACTTAGCACAAGAAGAAAAGAGTGCAAATGAATGAAAACTTTGGCA
>NW_007093295.1:0-783 GCF_000164805.1 Carlito syrichta
TACTTACAAACACGAATTTCTGTCTGTAATACAATGTTTCATAAAATTCACAAATTGTGAAAATAGAATATTCTATTCAGATAATAGTTTAAGATAAATACCTGTTTTCCATGATTCCTGAATCCTGTAGCAAACTAATAGTCTTTGTTGTAATCTCCACTTTCCATACACTTCCAAAGAAATCACTTGTCAGGACATTTTTAGGATCCCTCTGAAACAGATCAGCTCAATGGGCAGGAGGAGACACACACAGACTCTTGGGACACATGAAACTGAAAAAATAGATAATAAATACAAACAAGTACACATGTAAATATGCTTTTTATTCAATCCAATAACAAAATACAGTTGGCTACAGTCTATTTTTAAAGTTCTCCCAACCTAAAGAAGCCACAAGTTCCAAAGGTTAAAGTTTCATTCCTATTGTAAAGCTTGAAATTCTAAGAAAATTATACAGATATTTGAACAGTGATAAAAATGATGCTGGCCATGGAGACCAAAAACATTCACTTTCTTAAAGTACATGATACAAATGTATTCTAAACCCTTAAATCCACTGAGAACTCACACTCAACACTATGACAAGAGAATTGCTTTTTTTTTCTTCATCTGTATTCATCTCTGTGGGGTGTTCTATCAGAAAGGTTTCCAAACATTGTGTAATCATGACTCGATTCAAACTTCGAATTCAAGTAAGATATTACATGGTAGCCCAATATGTAAAAAAAAAATAAAACAACAACATGACAACAAGCTGCTCTGATTGCAGGAAGTTGAAACACA
>NW_007093296.1:0-878 GCF_000164805.1 Carlito syrichta
CAGAGTTGACTCTGTGCAAAGATGTGCTTCTTGGGTTGCAAGGAGTTGCAGTGATGCTGTTTGGTTTCCACTGGAGTACAAGGGTTGCAATTTAATACTAGTCAAACTGCATTAGGGCTCTTTCCTCTTTTACTAAAAAAAATCCAAAGTCTTTAGCTTTTATTAAGTTAATTGGTTATAAATGCTAGATAACATGGAATTAAACATGAAGGCAGGAAAGACACTGTCAAATTCACCACACATCCCTCTTTCACCTTCAGGACCATGATAGTTACTTTAAGGGAACAATGGTTTAAATATCTGTACACTTTCTGCACATTGAATTCTTTTCATTCCTTTTTTATATCTAATTTAGCAGTTTTCAAACTTCACTGTGCATAAGAATTACCCTACAGAATTTTACACATAAAATAAATACACTACATTTCCATTGTTAAAATGGTAAATATTCTGACTTTATAATCCAACTGTATATCAGAATGCCCCATGGTAGTTTGATTCTGGGAATGGTTCTTCTCAGGAAAAGTATGCTAGAGTCTGCAAACGAGGGTAGCCTGCTTTACACAGGTCTTTCTCACAAAATTGCCAGCTTTCAGAGGGGAAGAGAGAGAGTGCAGGACTGCATGTCTTAATCCAGCCAAATATGCAGATGTTTCCATCACTCATCTGCCAGTAAACTCAACCACATCATTCCATCTCCCTTCCAAAATCCCTATTCCTTGTTCAGTGTGTGCATGAAAGGAATTACAAACACCTGCTTAGCAAAGTGATTACGGATCGAGTAGACTCAACGAGGACCAAATGGAGACAGTACAAGTGCAACCATATATATTTATAAAAGTTTTAGGTATAGCATCATTAAATATGCAGACTTTGGT
>NW_007093297.1:0-849 GCF_000164805.1 Carlito syrichta
ACGTGTGAGGGATCTAGATTATGTGCTACAAATTATAATCTGAGGTGGAGCTGAGGCAGTGACGCTAGTGCTGGGGAGCAGCTGCAAATACAGATTGACATTAGCAGTGAGATTTTGACTGAACATCCCCTTCTACTCCATGAAAAAATTGTCTTCCAAGAAACTGGTCTCTGATGCCAAAAAGACTGTGGACTGCTGCTCTAAAGGATCTCTTATTTAAAACAAACTCATCCTTAAATCTATTGTGGAATAGTGCTACAATTTCCCCCTTAGTAGTTAGGTTGAATCATCCCAGTCAGCACAGTAACTCCCTTATTTTATTGGTTCAGAAGCCTGAGAACCCCAAAGTGGCCAGTGGAAGTCTTAACTTTCAGTTCAATGATATAATGGTTGTGTCCCCTGGTAGAGTAATTATTTCCTTTTCAGCAAAGATATCTAGGCCAAAAGAGCATGATGTTATGAAGATGGGGGGAAAATGGTAGTGGGTTAATAAGGATAGTAGTCAGTGGTGCCACTCCCGTTTCTATCTCTTGATCCCTGTTATGAGAGAAACAACACCACACACTGAACTTATTCAAAACATATACAGCCCCCTGAAGCTTTTGCCCCAGCTCATCAATGTGTTGTCACATAGATGGTGCTGAGACTGAGTCTTCAAAAGTTCATTTCAACATTCTGTCAGACCTGTCACTTTAGGATGATGTGGAATATGGTAAGACCAGTGAATTCCATGATTCTGGGCCCATCACCACATTTTATTTTCTGTAAAGTAAGTTTCTTGATCAGAAGTAATGATGATACCCGGGCTCGGTGGCTCAGCCTGTAATCACGCGCCTTGGGAGGCTGAGG
>NW_007093298.1:0-781 GCF_000164805.1 Carlito syrichta
CAGCTTGCTCAAATACATGGCTGAGTTCATTAGTATTAACATTCTCTGAGCAATAAGCCAGCCAGAAAAGCAAAACATTCAGTGTTTCCTCTGAGGATCATCAGCAGTCAATCAAAGGGTGGTTGCTTATTTACATATGCGATCTGATTGAAAGAGAGTGATCCTAACCAGCATCTCATGATGATCAATCTCAATAATGTAGGTGGTGTCTCGATCTGACCCACAGTACTATTCAGCCATCTAATAAACCCATCTTTTCCACACATACAAAATAAAAACATTCTAAACTACTGACATTAAATAAATCCAAATAAATATGCCCATTGTCACCTACAACCTATTATATATACTAATGTTTGATAAGAATTTTTTAAATGGGAAATGTAGGCTCACACCTTTAATCCCAGCACTTTGGGAAACTGAGACAGGAAGATCACTTGAGGCCAGGAGTTTGAGATCAGCCTGGGCAACATATTGATACTCCATCTCTACAAAAAAAGAAATTAAAAATGAAAATTAGTAGGGAATAGTGGCGTGTGCTGTAATCTCAGCTATTTGAGAGGCTGTGGTGGGACGATCCCTTGAGCCCAGGAGTTTAAGGCTGCAGTGAACTATGATGTGCCACTGCACTCCAGCCTGAGCAAGAAAGCAAGACCCTGTCTCAAAAAAAAAGAAAGAAGAAGATAGAAAAGAAAGGAAAGGAAAGGAAAGGAAAGAAAAGAAAAGAAATACAAGTTTACATGAACAAAGTTAAGAGATAGCTATAGTGCTGGAGGGTCAG
>NW_007093299.1:0-1522 GCF_000164805.1 Carlito syrichta
CGGTAAAGAGCAGCTCAGAGATATGGTAACGCCATGGTTCACAGGGCAGCCTCAACATCCCAGCCCTCTGAATAAATAGATGCTCCAAATCTGAGCATATCAGATGACCTGTTGTACATAAAAAGAAAGAAAACTGTTGGGAGCCAGCCTTGGAGGCCCGCCTGATTGACAAAGTCCAGGTGCGCTGAGGACCCCCGGCCACAAAGTGAGTCCGGGCAGCTGAGGCCCTTCTGTCTTCTGTCTTTGCTGTTGGTACAGCTGAAGAAATTCCGTGCAGTTGTGGAAGAAGAAAATGGCATGTTTATGTGAAGTACTCACAGCTAACCTGGAAATGTCATGGCTCATTTTTCCATTTCCCACTATGCCGCTTGACCTTTTCTAACATATGCAAGGGTTAAACTCTGAAGCACATCAAGAATTCTTTCTTTCACTTGGTTATAAGTTACTAGATATTGCTTAAGTAATAAATGATATAAGTATATCCACTCCTTATTTGATTTAGAATTATGTAGTTTAGTGTTTAGACATAAGGTTTTTTAAAAGCACAAGTTTATAGTAAGTTCATTATGAATTCATTATAAGTTCTAACACTTACATAGGAGTTATGCAGGTGATTTATAACACTGTTTTCACTGACTTAGGATAAAGATATCTTTAAGGTTTTTACTTAATTCAATAGTTAAAACTCTAAGTTAACATTTATAAAGCGGGTTTTCACTGAACTCATAATATACTAATCAGACACTTTTATGATAACTTAGCTAAAGACAGAAAGCGCGTTGGGGGCCTGGGAAACATTACTAAAAGCTCCTTTTGAGTTTTCTTTAGAAACAAGCATGGCAGGATAAGAGAAAAGTAACGGAGACACCTGGACAAGAAAGGCGATTACAAGCTCTGAAGGTCATAAAGCCCCAGAAGGAAAACTACTACTAAAGCTTCTGGAGACACTTCAAGGACTGTAATTCGGGACTTTGGACTAAAACTATCATCTTTGGCCTTATGAATAAGACTCATTGTCTGAATGTTTACAGGGTTCTTGGCTTGTTTGTTGCTACGACCACTAGATGGCGGTAATTTGTAGAGGATATGAAGCAGGTGTCCGGGTATAATATTTTCATCCTTCACCTATCCGCCTCTCCTTCAGGAAATCTCACGACCCTTGTGGGGTGGGACCCCCGCAGAAAACAAAAGTCAAACAACCGAATGATGCAAGTTGTAATAGAATTGTGCTAGACTTTGTGGTTTCCTACTACATACTTCTTTCTTACTCGTGGGCTGCTTTACAGAAGTCGAGATGAATGGACAACCCCCAGCACTGAAGGAGGTGTGTCCCAAGGACCAAGGAGGTGACCGGTGGCATATGGAGAGACTCCAGGCTCTGTGGAGCGAGAGAAGTTGCGTCCTCACATGCTGCACACCACACAGCTGAGACAATGCTGTTTGGTGAGTGAGGCTCTTCCAGCAGGGGTGTGTGCCCCTGGTCCCTGCCCATCTCAGATTTCTCTTCCATGTTTGGGGGTGA
>NW_007093300.1:0-791 GCF_000164805.1 Carlito syrichta
CTCTTTGCTAATATCAAATGTATATACTACAGTATTCTTTATCTTGAGGGCATGTGACTATACATATATATGCACGTAACACACGTGTACATATGTGTTTGTTTTTGGAGGTGTTTTCTAAATAGGGAGAGGCAAAGACAACCATGCTGTTCTTTCAGACTTGATCCCAAAAACTTTTTCTTTCTTCCTTTTGTGGTGGAATCTAGGAAAGAAAATACTGTCATTAATAGAAACTGTAATAATGACACATGAATACAAGAACTTTGTACTTGAAAATTAATCTACAGAATTTTTGACCTTCTCTATTACTAAAATCTCTACTTTTTAATCATAAAACACAAATGGGGATTTATGACCCTTGTCAGTCCCGCAGGTCTGGCTCATGTGAGAAAAAAAAGTCTAATCAATAGTCTACAAATGTGTACAAAAATATAGTTAGATTGAATAAGACCTAGTATTCAAATGAAAAAGGCTGGCTATAAAAAAAACATTGTCTATTTTTAAATACCGAAAAGAGTGGAATTAGAATACACTTTTCATAAAGAAATAATAAATGCTTGAGGTGATACACACCCCAAGTGCACTGATTTGATGATTAAACATTGTATGCCTGTATCCAACATCACATGTGCCCCAAATATTTATAAATCTATCATATAATTCTTGTACCCATAAGTAAAAATTAAAGAATTAAAAATTGAGACCTATGTAGAATTCAATGTAGTGTAAACAATTGAAGAGTATTTAGTCATTATTTAATAGTTTGGGAGTATTGTTAAATTGTGAATTCT
>NW_007093301.1:0-423 GCF_000164805.1 Carlito syrichta
AGCTTTGGGGCATAAATTTTAACCGAGATGAGCCCACCTTGAGTCAAGAGGTCTAGGGTTTTGTATCCTTAAGTTAGCCAGTCAATGACTGTGGAGTGTTCTTGACTGGGAGAGGAAAGTGTACTCTCTTATGTGATTTCTCTTTTGTCTGACACCAATTATCCAGAGAAGAGGGCAGCCATGAGTCCTTAGCAGCCATCATTCACAGTAGCTGAGAGACAGGGGAACTGGTCTAATAAAGGGAATCTGAGAGAAACACCAATACAGGCTCCTACAAAGGATGCCTTCTTCTGAAGTCAGCTAAGTGCCTCCTCCTGTTGCTTTATGGAGAATATATTTGAAAACAAGGGTTAACCTCTTGAAAAGGGATGTTCATTGTCTCTCTAGCTTGACTAATATGTCATGGTTTCTTAGGAAGGGAGA
>NW_007093302.1:0-606 GCF_000164805.1 Carlito syrichta
GTTGAGGTCTTCAGGAAGGTCCAAAAGGTAGTTTTGAACAGTGCATGCTCAATGAACTATGGGCAAGACCCCAGGGGAGCGTGTCTTAACCACGCTGGGAACTCATATGGAAACCTCACACTCATCGTACACTCTGAGAAAAGTGCCGGGGGATTTAGAAGACACTCACAGCAACGAGAAAGTGTACTGCTTTTCACCAGCTCTACATGTGTTGGAAACGTCAGCCTCCATGACACACCCCTGCAGCGTTTTGTTCCCAGTTTTACATACCAGGTGCCAAGGGCACACACAGTCTTTCTTAAGGAGGGTTATGTAACTGATCAAAAGACTGCTGCTGAATGCATATTTGCAGAGTGACAGCAAGGCATGGTGCTGGACTCTGGCTTTAGTCTTTGAAAGAGCTGTATGCCTGAATGTGAAGTTGAAACCACCTGTTCACTGGCTGGTGGCCGGCTGAGTTTCCTGGGATAGAGTCTGGCAGGCGAGGACCCTGCATACAGCAGTCACTCAATAAGGACCTCGCATAAGAACAGTCAGTTCTGAGTGTCAGTGAGGCCAGCAGCCTCCCTCACGACTGCCTGGGCAGGTCTTGGTGAGGATGGTCAG
>NW_007093303.1:0-874 GCF_000164805.1 Carlito syrichta
AGCATTATTTTTCAAGAAGGACTGTATGTTCAATAAAAACTTTCCATATGCATTTCTGACAAAAAGGAAATCTTATGAATAACTAACGGCAAAATCTCTCCTGTGAGGCAAAGATAATCTATTTTAGAACGTCATTTTAATGTCCACTTGTTATAGAAAAGAAAGAACATCCACCCCCCAGGGGAGACACATGTGAAAGTGATCACATGAGGATCAAGCCGATGGTGCTAACATCAGAGACTTTCCATGTATTAAATTTTGTGATGAGCAGAATCTTTATCATTTACATAAAGGCAATAGAAACACAATGATGAGTTCACCAGAAGACAAATATAATATTAGAAAATTCAAATCAGCTTCCTTTGTTCAAATCAAAATTGACATCTCAAAAGTATCCCCAAACAGACATAATCAACCATGCCTTACTCAACAGAAAAGGAGGAATAAGTCTTGTACATTTGGGCTGTGATGCAAAATATCTTCATAAGTAGCACAGTAAATAAAACGTGATTTAAAGATGTTTTTATGAATGCAAAAATAAATGTCTTTAGTAATTTCTATCAGGAAAATACTTTAACTTGCTCTTTGGTCAAGGTTGACTGAGTCGTTAAATATGTTTGTATCTTTCTAGAATGTAACACTAAGATAAAATTTATAAAGTAGGTAGCTGAAGAGGGTGAATCTACTAAGAGCAAAGAGGATGATTTCAACAGGCACAAGTTCAAAGCATCTGAGTCTTGCTCATGTACATGCTGACTTAATTGGAGTTACCCAGGGAACAACCACCATGTAGATCCCAGGAGAGAGAAGATGGATGTACTGAGATGGAATGAATCACAGATTCTCAATTCTTTAATTTAGGAGATAGGCATTA
>NW_007093304.1:0-888 GCF_000164805.1 Carlito syrichta
TTCTGTTCCTTCTCATTTGGGTAGACTATTTCTTTTTTATTTAAGGTTGGTAGTTTGCTGGCTTAGGCACACTTTGGTTGCTTTGGCTATATAAGGCCCTGGTATGGTGAGTTTCTCAATTGTCATTTGTGGCAGTCCTGTGCTAAGTACCTTGCACTGGTTCACAGTGTCTTGAATGACAGGAGTGTCTTGAAAAGTGGTGCTAGTTGGGGTCTGGGATCAGGCCTTCCCTATTGCTGGGGTATAATATCTGATGTGGTGAACTGTGATGTTGACTTCCAGCCAAGAGGTGACACTTTTGGAAGAAAGCCAGTTATGTTAGTGTCTATGAGATTTCTTGGCATGTGTTGCTTCATGAAAGTACTCAGCCAACCTAAGTGGAAGGGAGGCCTCTAGAGATTACCCAAGTTCTCTGTCTATCTTGAGCCTTCAAGGGGTTGGATATGCACTCAGTTCAAAACCTCAGGGGCTCTTATTAACTTTACCCTGGATTAAAGCTCTTTTTTACAAAGTCTAGGACTAAGGCCTTCAGTGGAGGCAGCACTGGAGAACTTCTGACAACTCGGTCTCACAATGTCTCACATAGGTTCCACTTTTGTCCTCACCAGGGACAGAAGCAGAACATGATGTGACACTGTGTACTGCGTTATTTAGCAAATAGTGAGGAGGACACCCCTAGAGATGAATGTAATTTTAAACCAGAAAAAAAATGATTAAAGAGTCATGGGAATGAAGAAAACAGCAGCAGCAGATGTTGAAAAATAGAAAAGAAAGGCGAGAGCTAGAATGATTTCATTTTTCTCCTAAGTCTTGCATTTTTACTCAATCATGCCAGATGGAGAAGACATCGCTAAGACATAAGGTACTTTTGGTTTCACTGCCCTTCTC
>NW_007093305.1:0-882 GCF_000164805.1 Carlito syrichta
CCAGTAGTCACAGGTCAGTTAGGTTGTTCCCCATTCCCAGGATATGTGGTTACTAGTTAAATGATTAAAGATCATATGCACAATTTTCTATTCCATTTAAATGCATTTATGGTAAAAAGGTATGCTGCAGTATAAAAGAGAGTGAGACTTTAAAAACATGGAAATTCAGCCGGGCTCAGTAGCTCAGCCTGTAATCCCACGCCTTTGGGAGGCTGAGGTGAGTCGATTGCCTGAGCCCTCAGCTCTACAATAAATCAAAAATCAGCCGGGCGTGGTAGTGCACACCTGTAATTCCGGCTACTTTGAAGGCTGAGGCGGAAGGATCACCGGAGTCCAGTGGGTAGAGGCTGCGGTGGCTGGGAGCAGCCACTGCACTCCAGTCTGGGTGATGGAGTGAAACTCCAACTCAAAAAAAAAAAAAACATGGAAAGTAACTTTATAAGGGCCCTGAAAATCAGCTCTACTTCATCTAGAAGTAGTAGCCTCCAAGAAGATAATTCATCCCTGAGGTCTCATAGCTCGTAAGGGATGAGATTAGCCCACTGGACACTAAAGTGTCCTCCTTCTGCTAAGTTGAACTGCTACTCCTCACCAGCCAGAGTTTTTACAGAAATGGAAGGGTTATTGACAAGATAGTATACACAGTATCTCTCTCACAAACCCTATTTCAACAATCTCTCACTTAAGAACACAGACATTTTTTTGAACTCTCAGATGATGGTTTAAACTGCATAGTCCCTGGGTAGCACCTGTCAAAATTGTCATTAATTAGTGTTACTGGTTTGATGATATTCTTTCCACTACACCGCAAGTCTCATGAGATTCAGGGCCTCGGTCCTCATTCAAGTCTGTATCTCCCAACTGCAGCACTACCAAATAGGC
>NW_007093306.1:0-869 GCF_000164805.1 Carlito syrichta
GTGGCTGATTTTTTTGATTTATTGTAGGGATGAGGTCTTGCCAAGTTGCCCGGGCCAGTCTTGAACCCCTGGACTCAGGCGATCTTCTTGCATCTGTCTCCCAAAGTTCTGGGGTGACGGGCATGAGCCACTGCACCCGGCCAATAAGTGGGAGTTACAGCAAGACATCGCAAAGGCAGGTAGAAGGTCATAGTGGATGTTGAAGACTCAAAAGCTGGAGGGTGCATAGGAATGAAAAGTTACCTACCAGGTAAAGTGCACACAGGTGTGCTGGAGGGTACACTTAAAGACCAGCCTTTTTTACACTAACAGAACGTATCCACGTGAGCAAAAATCATGTGGACACCCTGAAGCTATTAAAAAAATTTTAACTGTGTGTTTAAGAACTGTATAGTGTATTTTATGTTATACTTTAAAGTATTAAGTATCCTCCCAAAAGATGAGTTGTTTTCTCATAATAATCATGGAAATGAGAAATGTACTATAATCGTAGGACAGGTGAGTATGATATATTCATTGCCTTCCCGAGGAGCCCACAGACTCTCTTCAGGCCTGCTGTGATTGTCCCTGTTTTTCTGGTGTGAGGCGTTTCTGTTTCGTTCTGGTGTATTTTATTTTGTTTTTCCGAGTATTGTACGCTCTTCTTCACAGCTCTCATGATTCCCAAATCCTACTAAAGATTGGGTGGCCTAGAATTTTCGATGTTGTGAGGAAAAAAAGCTGCACATTTAACCTAAGGGTTAATCATTGAAGATTGAACGAGTTATCGTTTCAAATTGTGAAGTGAAAATATTTCCCAAGATACGGCATTTATGTTCTACTACAAAATTCATTGTTCTGGGGATATGCGCGTGTGTGAGAAGGTGATG
>NW_007093307.1:0-1196 GCF_000164805.1 Carlito syrichta
GAATTTCCTTCTCTTGTCTAATTGCCCAAGCTAGGACTCAGGATATATTTTATAACTAATTCTTTCCGACACATATATTAGAATGTGGTGTCATTTCAAACTTGTTTGTGGGAGTAACATTAAATAATTTTCCTGACTCAGATTGAATGATGAGTAATATTTGCTTTGAAAGAAATATAATCTTCCTGTATTTTATTTTCTTCACTGTTTCTATTCTTTGGGCATGCATTTTTGCTTTGTTTTAGAGCTGATTTTAAAATTAGCTATTAACAATTATATAGTTTATATATGAATGTCATATAAATTATAAAGCATATAGAAAATTCATAATGTAATTTGTGCTTCTAAATACAAAAGCATAAAAATGTATGAAATTTCCTCCTTTTATAATTTTCTACCACTTTCCTGGGTAACAATTGTTAACTGACTATTGTCACATGGTCAGGAAGTGGGTGGGGTTTTATGGGTGCATGTACATGTATACCACATACACTTGAATTTAGGATTATAGGATTCCTGTTTACATATTGTCTTTCAACATGATTATTCTTACCACTTTCTCATAGACATATTTCCATGTCAGGATGTATTTTCATGTTTCTTACCTTATCTTTTTGTAATGATTTTATGGTATTATTTTATGGTATATATATATTATTATTATTATTATTATTATTATTATGGTATATATGTATCTTCATTTATTTAACCAACTGTCTTTTAGTGTCTCTTTTTTATTATTGTTGTAATTTCATATATTGCTTCATTGAACATGCAGGATGAACTGTAGATTGTTTTGTAAGAAAATTACCTAAATGAAGACTAGATTCAATAAATTGGACTGCTTGCCTTTTGTACTTTAATAGTCCTACTAAGTTATCCTCCAAGGAAGTTTGCATCATTTGATACAATATAGTATATTGTAATGGTAAAATGTTTGGACTAGAAGGCAGTGGGTTTGAATCCAAGTTCTGCTTAGCTGGGAATAGCCTGGTATAAGAGAATTAATATATCCGTGTCTCATTTTTCTCATCTATAAATAATGTCTACCTAACTGAGCTATTGTGAAATTGAATGTCTTAGCATAAGTCAGGTATGTAGGAATGGGCCTAGCCTATTTTTATTACAAAATGCTTTTTAGCCTCATATAAGTATTAGCTGCTATAATTAACAACAGCACTTTGTAAGGATTTCCA
>NW_007093308.1:0-771 GCF_000164805.1 Carlito syrichta
GCATGACAGAGGGTGACTCTGTCTCCAAAAATAAAAGAAAATAATGATATTGAGTGGTCTGTTTAATAACATAAAATTATAAAGACAGATCCGTTTTTTAAATTATATGCAAAAGAAATTTTTTTTGGTAGGACGGGCTCGGTGACTGAGACCGTGATCCCAGCATTTTGGGAGGCCGAGGCGAGTGGATCGCCTGAGCCCACGGGTTCGAGACCCACCCCGACACTTGGTAAAACTTCATCTCTACAATAAATCAAAAATTAGCTGGCCGTGGTGGCTCACGCCTGTAATTCCAGCTACTTGGAAGACTGAGGTGGAAGAATCGCCAGAGCCCAGCAGGTCGAGGCTGCGGTGACCTGGAGCGTGCCACTACAATGCAGTCTGGATGACAGAGTGAGACTCCTACTCCAAAGAAAAACTATGATACAGAAGCATGTAAATGATGCCTTCGGCACCGGACAGGACCCAGTGTCACTGCAGCTTCTGTTGGAATAGAACCGAGTAGGAATGACTGGCATGCTGACGCCCTTTTGTGGTGTTGCTCTCAGGACCAAGTAGGAATGACAAGCGGATTGATGCCCCTTTGTGGTGTTGTTTCAAGGACCGAAATGGAATGTAAATTAGATGGTGGCATTCCTTTGGGAGTCTAAGAAGTGATTCTGAAGCAGGGAGCCCAGGCAAACCTTCCCTACAGTTACAGCTGTCGTATTACATTCTGGGACAGGGCAGGTATTTATTAAGTAGGCAGGGTGAACAGCAGATACGGTTTGG
>NW_007093309.1:0-801 GCF_000164805.1 Carlito syrichta
TGTTTACCACCTCAACCCCTCCACAGACACTCATCCTGAACACCCACTCGCGTAGGGCTCCTCCGAGACCCAGGAGGTAAGGTCGGGGGAGTGCGGTGCTTCATAACTATCTGACACTTTCATCCCTTTAAAGAACCCAAATAGGGTCATCATCAGAAAGCATTATGCTTTATGGACAAGTCCCACAGACAGGGACAAAATACACCCTCAACCAGAGTATGCTAATGTTGTGAAGTTATATATTCAGTGTGTTGTTTCTTCAGTTGCACGGAGGCGTAATTACTGTTAGGTCACGGTGGCTGTGTCCTGGGAAAGATGCAAAGAATTTCACAAGGGTCTCTGAGAAAAAGTTTGTTTAGAAAGTAAATTACAGAAAAACCGGTTTGATCCACCTCCTCAAGTTTGAAGAGGGGTCCAAACACTGAAGAGATATTTGGTGCTGAGTGTTTGAAGCTGGGTGTTTCTAAGGCTTTCTCTAAGAGTTTGAGAACAGGAGCATTTTTGTGAAATGTGACATGGGAGGGGGGAGGTTGTCGTCACGGCAGATAACTGTCCGATATGGCAGCGACCAGAGTTTCAGATAGTTGATCACATAGACAGGGAGTGTAGTGCGAGGTCTGTAAAACAAAGTTTCAAGACACAAATATTATTTTCAAATGTCCTTGAATTTAGCGAACAGAAAGACATTTAACTAGGAGTGCGTTGATCATGGGAAATGGAAAGAGGGTTGGAGCCAAAACGTGAGCCAACGCCAAGCCTCCTGCCCACAGTGGCTGAAGTTACGCCATTTGGGCTTTTTTT
>NW_007093310.1:0-1185 GCF_000164805.1 Carlito syrichta
CGCATTCAGTGCGTACCCAGTCCGGGGGCGGGGCTCGGGACAGCCCCCGCATCGTGATCCCCATGCTCCACGCCTCGGAGTCCACGCCCCAAAGCCCAGCCAGCTGGCCCTTTCCGGGCACATGGAGGATGGCAGAAAAGCCTTCCTACCTCTCACTGCTTCTTCTCTTACTCCCGCAGCCTAAGATGGCGGCCCCAAGTGCCCGCGATGAAGAGCCTCCCACAGTTGGACATTTTTATCATTTAAGATCAAAGTCAATTTCTCACATAAGTAAAACAAATTTTAATATCCCCATGTGGCGCTTTCATTTTCTCCATTCCTTCTTTAAAGGGGATTTATAATAATTTATTTTTTTAAAAGGTTAAGTCGGGCTTGGTGGCTCAGTCTGTAATCCCGTGCTTTGGGCGGTTGAGGTGAGTGAATTGCCTGAGCCCGCGAAGTATTTTCTGACTAACTTCTATGTGCCAGGCTTCACAGTGAGCCCCAAGGATCAAAGGTGGAATTGCACCATTTCTTATTACAAATGATCATTCTGTAAGAAGGGGGAGAGAGCCGGGCTCGGTGGCTCAGCCTGTAATCCTGCACCTTTAGGAGGCTGAGGTGAGTGGATTGCCTGAACCCGCGAAGTATTTTCTGACTAACTTCTATGTGCCAGGCTTCACAGTGAGCCCCAAGGATCAAAGGTGGAATTGCACCATTTCTTATTACAAATGATCATTCTGTAAGAAGGGGGAGAGAGCCGGGCTCGGTGGCTCAGCCTGTAATCCTGCACCTTTAGGAGGCTGAGGTGAGTGGATTGCCTGAACCCGCGGGTTCGAGACCCGCCTGGGCAATTTGGTGAGACCTCACCTCTACAACAAATCAAAACTTAGCCGGGCGTAGTAGAGTGCGCCTGTAGTTCCAGCTACTTGGAAGGCTGAGGCGGCAGGATCGCCCGAGCCCAGCAGGTCGAGGCTAAGGTGGCTGGGAACGGCCACTGCACTCCAGTCTGGGAGACAGTGTGAGACTCCAACTCAAAAAAAAATAAAAAGAAGGGGGAGAGAGGGAAGCCACTTGAATAAATATGTGGATAACAGGGTTATGGAGCAATAATGGAGAAGTTGATAAAGTCCTAGTGAACTTCAGGGAAACTGTTAATTCTAGTTAACCTCTCTAACCTGTTTCCCCATTTTTATAATGGCGGAT
>NW_007093311.1:0-693 GCF_000164805.1 Carlito syrichta
AGACCAGCTTAGGCAACTTGGCAAGACCTCATTTCTCTTAAATAAATAAATAAAAATAAAATAAAATATCTAAGAAAAATTAAAAATTATTAAATAAAATGACCAGAATCTTTGAAAAACTTAGAGGAGATGCTGATTTAAGAGGTAGGCAGTAAAATCATGTACCATCTTCACTAAGTGGCAGAAAGGAAGGGACTTCCAGCCCCTGGAGCTCAGGGTGCCAAAAGACCCTTGTGTGGGATCGACCAGAGCCCAGAAGGCCTCACTCAGACTGTCTTATGTCAAGACACAAAAACTAAGGAGCTGCAGGGTGTTCCCTCTCTGCCCTCTCCTCAAGAAGTCCCAGCCTGTGTTCAGCACAGGTGGTGTGTAAAGCCTACAGTTTGGAGCTGAAACTTGGAGCAAGACCTCCAAGCCCCAAGTGCTAGGCCCTGGAGTGGGTTGAATGGTGACCCCATAACAGACATCTACATCCTAACACCTGAAACTTTTGAATGTGACTGTATTTGAAGAAAGGATCTTTGCAGATATAACACATTTGAGACTTTCAGCATGGACTTTCTTGAATAATAGATTCTCCAGATGGACCCTAAATCCAATGGCAAGTGTCCTTATGAGAAACAGAAAAAGGGAAGACAAAGACACACACACACAGACACACACACACACACACACACACACACACGAAGGCCA
>NW_007093312.1:0-1414 GCF_000164805.1 Carlito syrichta
CTCATAGTTTTGGTAAAGTAAACCTGTTCTGCTCCCATGGATTTAATTACCATGTCCAAGTTACAAATTCCCCATATGAAAGGCATTTCCTTGTATACCAGAATGTTCACCTCTTCTCTGCTTCCAAAGGCTGAAACTTGCTAGAGCCTCAAAACTAACACATCATACCTGAAAATTGTTTTCTTTCCTCCAGATCAGAAAATGCCTTTCATTTTTTTCTGTATATTAATAATCCCTCTAGGAAGCTCTTCTGGCCAAAATACGTTAATTGTCTCAGGAACTTGAGATCCAAAGAGTTAATAAGTGAGAGGTTTGCTTTACAATTAGGATGGTTCAGTCTATCATTAGGCAATATACTCTCAATCTAGGATCATGAAGAAATTATCACCAGAATCACCTAAGCCCAAAACCTGGGGATCACCCATTCTACCTCACTGCCTCTTTACCTTCTATCAAACCAGTTCCCAAAATTGGTCTGCCCTACCTTTACAACCTTCTTTCTCTCCATCCTCTCTGTTTTTGCCATAGCCCAGGTCCTCAGTCATTCTAAGAGGACTGCAAATCCTCTCTCTGACTTTGTACCTGTGCTCTTATCATCCAATCTCCAGACCAGCAGTCTCCAAGTTAAAGTGAAGGGTGCATCAAGAGACCAAAGTCTGCATATTTAATGATGCTATACCTAAAACTTTTATAAATATATATGGTTGCACTTGTACTGTCTCCATTTGGTCCTCGTTGAGTCTACTTGATCCGTAATCAATTGCTAAGCAGGTGTTTGTAATTCCTTTTGTGCACACACTGAACAAGAAATAGGGGTTTTGGAAGGGAGATGGAGTGATGTGATTGAGTTTGCTGGCAGATGAGTGATGGGAACATCTGCATATTTGACTGGATTAAGACATCAGCCCTGCACTCTCTCTCTTTCCCTCTGAAAGCTGGCAATTTTGGGAGAAAGACCTGTGTAAAGCAGGCTACCCTCGTTTGTAGACTCTAGCATACTTTTCCTGAGAAGGACCATTCCCAGAATCAAACTACCATGGGGCATTCTGTTATACAGTTGAATTATAAAGTCAGAATATTTGTCATCTTAACAATGGAAATGTAGTGTATTTATTTTATGTGTAAAATTCTGTAGGGTAATTCTTATGCACAGTGTAGTTTGAAAACAGCTAAATTAGATGTAAAAGGAATGAAAAGAATTCAATGTGCAGAAAGTGTATGGATATTTAAACCATTGTTCCCTTAAACTATCATGGTCCTGAAGGTGAAAAAGGGATGTGTGGTGAATTTGACAGCATCTTTCCTGCATACATGGTTAACTCCATGTTATCTAGCATTTATAACCAATTAACTCAATAAAAGCTAAAGACTTTGGATTTTGTTTAGTAAAAGAGGGAAGAGCCCTAATGCAGTG
>NW_007093313.1:0-875 GCF_000164805.1 Carlito syrichta
TTCCCAGTACCATCCGTCATTTTCTCATAGTATTGCATTGGATGTTCAAGGTCCATTATATGAGTGAGAACATGTGATATTCGAATTTTTGTTTTTGTGAGAGGTCACTCAGTATTATAGACTCTAGTTCCATCCAGGTTGCAGCGAAATTCATGATTTTGTTCTTTTTTATGGCTGCGTAGTATTCCATCGTGTATATGTACCACATTTTTTTAATCCAGTCCTCTTTTGATGGGCAGCATGGTTGTTTCCAGGTTCTTGCTATTGTGAACAATGCTGCGATAAACATACGTGTGCAGGTATCTTTTTTATAGAGTGATTTGTGTTCTTCAGGGTATATTCCCAGTAGGGGGATTGCAGGGTCATATGGAAGGTCAATTTTTAGAGCTTTTAGGAATCGCCACACTGCTTTCCACAGAGGTTGCACTAGTTTACACTCCCACCAACAGTGTAGAAGTGTTCCCTTTTCACCACACCCTCTCCAGCAGCTGTTATTTTTTGAGTTGTTGATAATTGCCATTCTGACTGGAGTTAGGTGGTATCTCAGTGTGGTTTTGATTTGCATCTCCCTGATGATTAGTGAGGTTGAGCATTTCTTCATGTGTTTGTTGGCTGCTCGAATGTCTTCTTTTGTGAAGTGTCTGTTCATGTCTTTTGCCCATTTTATAATGGGGTTGTTTGTTTTCTTCTTTTCAGTACGCTTCAGTTCCTTGTAGATCCAGGATGTTAAGCCTTTGTCAGACCTAGAGTTGGCAAAGACTTGTTCCCAGTCTGTAGGCTGTCTCCCTGCTCTCTTGATGGTTTCTTTGGCTTTGCAGAAGCTGTCAGTTTAATAAGGTCCCATTTGTCTATCTTCTCTCTTAAGTCCTGTGGGT
>NW_007093314.1:0-712 GCF_000164805.1 Carlito syrichta
CCGACCTTGTTTGGCTTTCTACGATACTCCCGTAAGGCCACTTTTTTTTGGAGTTGCAGTCTCCTTCCTTTACCCAGGCTGAAATGCAGCGGCACACACTCTCACAGCCACTCCAGCATCCACCTTCTGGGCTCCGGTGATCCTTCCACCTTCGAATGATGAGTAGCCTGGAACTACAAGTGCGTGCTATCATGCCCAGCTACTTTAAAAATTTTAGCGTAGAGACGAGGCCTCACCGAGTTGCTCAGACCGGTGTCAAACACGCAGGCTCAGACAATCCACGACCTCGGCTTTCCAAAGTGCGGGGATGACAGGCTGAGCCACCAAGCCCAGCCCGTAAGGCCATCTTTACAAGAACGCCTTCCCTTTTATGACCACTTCTAGTAGCAGTCCATTCATTCACCCTCTGTCTGTGTTCCTTGACCGTCCATCTCCTCTTGTCCTTGTGGGATTCAGACTCGAGCTGCCTCTCTCCCTACTGTGATCGTCCTGACACATATCCCAGTCGTCCAGAAGGATGTCTTTCTCACCATCGTAACGAACGTAACAGTCATTCTGTGTGACGAGGGGAACCTCATGCTGGTGTAAGACCGGAGGGCGGGAAGGAGGTGGAGTACTCAAGCTGGACACAGAGGGAGAAAAGGCAGGACAAGAGGACCGGGGGCGGGTCTCAGAGAGGCCCCCGAGGCAGCGGGGAGGAAAACCAGGGGAC
>NW_007093315.1:0-786 GCF_000164805.1 Carlito syrichta
GGCCAAGGCGAGAGGATTGCCTGAGCCCAGTGTTTTGAGACCAGCCTGGGCAATTTGGTGAGACCTCGTCTGTACAATAAATCAAGAAATTGTCGTGACTCACGTGGGCAAATTGGCGAGACCTCATCTCTACAATAAGTCAAATATTAGCTGGGCGCGGTAGCGCACGCCTGTAGTTCCAGCTACTTGGAAGGCTAAGGCAGGAGGATCACCGGAGCCCGGCAGGTCGAGGCTGCGGTGGCTGGGAGCGCTCACTGCACTCCAATCTAGGCAACAGTGAGACTCCAACTCAAAAAATAAATAAATAAATCAAGAAATTAGCTGGGTGTAGTGGTGCACACCTGTAGTCCCAGATGCTTGGGAGGCTGAGGCAGGAGGATGGCCCAAGTCCAGCCCCTGAGAGAGGATCTGGGGTAGGGAAGCCACTGCCATGTCACCCCATGACTCCTTTGTACCATGGGGTGGGCAGTGGTCAGGCAGGGGTCCCGGGTGGCCACACAACCTTCAGCAAGTTCAACCAACATCCTCCATCCTGTTTATGCACCTGAAATATGGGGGCGATGATACTCATACCCCCTTCCCAGGGTGTGGTGAGGATAGGGTGTGCATGTCTGCACTCATCAATGATATTTTCCCGATATAAGTCACTGAGATCTCACTGAGGATGAGGAAAAGGACAACTTTGAGAGCCCACTTGACCCAAGGTGACTCCACCTCTGCTAAGGAGTGAGGATGGGGGAGAGTGGTGGTCCATGACCCCCTGGTCCCAGTCACCCCTGAAGTCCC
>NW_007093316.1:0-737 GCF_000164805.1 Carlito syrichta
CGCCTCACGTTCGCAATATTGAAATCTCACCTCAGACCCCGTAGGACTAGGCACATCCCGTCGCCTGTAGCGACCGCGATCGTGAAGTCACACAACGTCATCAGCAGCGCGTGTACCCGGAACTCCCGTTAAGCTCCGTCCGCCCCAATCGCCGCGCCGACCTCCGCTTCCGCAACGGGACGTAAACGGTAAGCGATAAGTCCCTTCCGGACGTTCCCGCGCTCAGATCGCAGTCGACTCTGAGGCGCCAGCCACTCTCCCGGCGGGCTCTACGTCGACTCAAACCTCCGGCTCCCATACCAAAGTCGATCTACACGCCGTGACCGTGTAAACCCAGCTCATCCGGCCTTCCGTTCCGCCCGTCTGGCAGTCACTCGTCCATCACAAGTAACTAAGCCCGAGCCCGTGCAAATCGAACCCGAATCAACCCATCAAAGTCTCCGTAACCGCGTCACACAGTCTCATCCAATCCCGCGCGCACAAGTCCGTCAAGCCACCCCGCCCCTTCAGAACGACGTAGAAAAGGCGCGTGTCAGCCCGGGTCGGGTCTCTCGTCCCCGAAGTCGCCGCGTCGGCTTCAAACGCGAGCCCAGACTCGAGCCCGAATAAAGTGTGTTCGCATCGGAGCCGGCTCTCTGTGGTCTCCGGGATGTAAAATCTCGGGTCTCACGCCACCAGTCACACTCGTCGTCCCGGCACTTTGGGAAGCCAAAGCGAGTCGACGGCCGGGATCCAGG
>NW_007093317.1:0-785 GCF_000164805.1 Carlito syrichta
TCAGGCAATCCACTCACATCAGCCTCCCAAAGGCATGGGATACAAGGTGAGCCACCGAGCTCGGCTGAGGTGTTTTTAAATGTTTTACTTACTGTCATGTATCTCATTTTTCTTTGGTTATTTTTAAGATAAATTCTTCTTTAACATGGGAATACAGGATCTATTTTCTTGGAAACTTCATATTCATGTATTTGATAGAATGATAGGCTCCAGCAAAACAAAAACATTTGGCTGTTAAAATCTACTTGCTGTATATATGGGTTTTTCATCAATAGTAGCTTTACAGTTTAACTATCATTAAAATAACTGAATAAATGTAATAAAATTAATTTAAGATAAATGTGTGCATCTAACTAAAAATTGATGCTGAATAATATCAAGTACTACATATTCTTTTCTGGGAGCCCCAAACATAACACTGACAATGCCCTATGTTCCAGTTTCTGAATTATCCTCAGAAGGCAAATGAAACTGACCAATCATTTTTTTTTTTTTTTAGTTGGAGTCTCACTTTGTTGCCCAGACTGGAGTGCAGTGGCAGCTCCCGGCCACCACAGCCTCGACCTGCTCAACTCCGTCGATCTTTCCGCCTCAGCCTTCCAAGTAGCCGGAACCACAGGCGCGCGCTACCACGCCCAGCTAATTTTTGATTTATTGTGGAGATGAGGTCTCACCAAGTTGCCCAGGCGGGTCTCAAACCCGCGGGCTCAGGCAATCCACTCACCTCAGCCTCCCAAAGTGATGGGATTACAGGCTGGGCCACCGAGCCCAGCAATGACCAATCA
>NW_007093318.1:0-727 GCF_000164805.1 Carlito syrichta
CAGGGTGGACCCGGAGTTCCAGAGCTCCAAAATCCAAAGGGCAGGTGGTGAGTGGTGAGAGTGGCGGTGGGCCCCCTACAGAGTACTTCAGCCAGGAATGGGACTGGTGTCTCTGAGGGGTGGGTGCCCAGAGCCTCCCTGTGTGTCCGGCGGCTTAGTGCCAGGTGACTGGGCTGGAGACAATGCAGCCGGGGAGGGATCTGGAGGGGGCTGGGACCAGAGATGTCCACACACGAGTAGAACAGCAGCAGTGGTGGGGGATGCAATATCTGGCCCTGCATGGGACTGAAGTTCCGGGGCCTGGCACAAGCATGGTTGGTGGTGGGCTGGGGGATGGGGGAAGAGAAGTAATAGCCTTTTTGGGAACTCATGTTCAGAGAATCTCACCAGTTCACCTATGCCATCGCCATCTTGCCTCTGCTCAAATGCCCATTTTTAAAAGCCAGGTAATATGGTAAGACAGCCTCTAAAGCCCCTCTGGAGGGGGCCATTTACTGTTCTTTTGTTTACCTTGACCACTGTCAAAGTAGCCAAAATAATTCCTGAAATCCATTAGAGCAGAATAGGACTGGGAGTGCACTGCAGATTTGACAACACCCTTTAAACTGAGCGTCCAAAAAGTCAAAATTTCTCATGCCCTGCTCTAAGAGCCTGAGGATACTTCAAGCCCTGCTTCTGTCACACACCGGAGGCTGACTGATCAACAAATGACAAAAGATTAAGGATT
>NW_007093319.1:0-1012 GCF_000164805.1 Carlito syrichta
CGAATATTTATTTTAAGCAGGCAGAGGGGCAAAATATGAACAACATGAGATTAGGGTCTATAGATCAGCAGAATTCTTTAAACAGATTTAGCAATATACATGAACACATTGTCATGTTTTTAAGCTACAGTGTCTCATTTCTGCAGTTGAGGGAAAGATATTCGTTTATCTGTTGTTTTGAGGATCAAATGACACAATGTATTGAAAAAACCCAGAGTACTATTGACATATTACTATTACATTCAGGAAGTAACTTAGATAAATAATCCAGCAGGGGTGAACTTTTCATTTTTAGACACTCAACTCAAATCAACATAATGGAAGTGTAGGTCACAATGACATTTCTTTCGTTGCTTAACAATAAATCTATGGACCTAAACAATCACTAGAGATGTAAGAAGTTGGAAAGGTAACAGAGAATCTTTAGTCTTAACGCCATTTTTTTCGCAGTTTGTTAATAAGGACAGCAGTCTAATTTTCATGAATTCCAAACCTGGAAATTGTAATATTAAAAATATGTAAGGATCAACAGTTCAGCTATTTGCATACATGCAATGTTTTATTCTTCAGAATGATTCCACCCAATTTCAAAATAATTAGTGTTAGGGTATGGCGTGCATTTTTCTATGGTATGGCTCTTTCGTCTTACATTGTTTAAGGTTTGGCAGGTGGCCAAAGTTGTGTAAAGTTGCATGTCCATTATTGGTTGTGCATCAGAAGAGGCTTACTGAGTACCCTTTCAACAATACACTGGGATGCCACCCAGCCCAGCCTCAGCAGGGTTCTGAGAGTCCAGCTGAGCAGAGTAGTTGGAGTGTGTGTGTGAGTGTGTGAATGAGAGTGTACAGTACAGAGCGGTTGAGTTGTCACGTGGGTTCGAGCAGAAGTTACAAATGCCAAGGCAGGACAGAGGGAAACAGCAGGCCCCGCCTGCACTGGGTGGACAGGATCCCATGCATTTGGGGGAGGCGGCGGCATTGGAGCGTGATGTGAAATGTCTCTTGACGGTTTA
>NW_007093320.1:0-862 GCF_000164805.1 Carlito syrichta
GCCTTGCACTATGAGTTTCATTTCAAAAATCATGTAGGCCTGATGGAAATAAAATTGAACTTGAGTTTGAGTGTCACCTCTGAAATTTACAGGCATCATTACCCTGCCCGAAAATACTTGATTTCCTCTTCTGCGAAATGAGACAGATCTTATCTAGGCTCCTTTATACCCATCCAGCATACTGCATTGTTCTATAATGTGATGTTAATGTGAGCTACTGTTATCAGTGCATAATCCACATATCGAGTTGTTTCCCCAAATGCCGAGAAGATTAGGAAAGAAACAAAAATGGACAAAAAGTGTGGGTTGTATATTCTTTGCCAAGAAGTAGTTTGTTTCTTTTTCATAGTTATGTCACTTCTTTGTGTATTAATATTTTATACATAAGGTGTTAGAAGCTCTAACCTCATTGGCTGGAGAGGTATTTTAATAGGCAGATTATGATCTTGAGAGGAAAAATAAAATTTGGTGTAATTTGATAGGACTTCACGCCTGGAAAAGATTTAAAGTCTTGACCAAGACTAATGCAAGTTATGTATTTAATTACAAATCCTGGTTAGATTTCTTGCTTGCCATATTAAGCAGAATAGATTGGCTATTTGTAAAGTAATAATGCCATCTGGCAATATTTTTGCTGTTTTGATTGAGAAATTTTTTTTTTAAATGGAGCTATTGCAAAGGTCTATGCTTCTAGAAATTATGAAATGAAATTATTTCATAATAATTTCTAGAAAGTATTTGTAACTTCACAATCTATAATGGAAATGCTAGTTTGTGACAGACAGTTCACAACTGGTTATTTCTAATTTTCACTGGTAATTAAGATTACTAGGTATTCCAAGTTCTAACCAAAATATGTAAT
>NW_007093321.1:0-810 GCF_000164805.1 Carlito syrichta
GGTTCCAATTTCTATAAGGATGTCTTTTGCATTTTCTAAGATTCTTATAGTTTGAGGTTTTATGTTTAGATCTTTGATCCATTTAGAGTTAATTTTTGTGTATGGTGATATGAAGGGGTCCTATTTCAATCTTCTGCATGTGGTCAGCCAGTTTTCCCAGAACCATTTACTGAATAGATTCTCTCCCTTGTTGTTGTTGGAGACTTTGTCAAAGATGAGTTGGTTGAAGAATTGGGGCTTTGCTTTCAGAATCTCTATCCTGTTCCATTTGTCTATGTGCCTGTTCTTGTACCAATACCAGGCTGTTTTGATTACTGTAGCTTTATAGTAAAGTTTCAAGTCTGGAAATGTGTTACCTCTTGCTTTGCTCTTTTTTTTTTTTTTTTTACTAAGGATTGTTTTGGCTATTTGTGGTCATTTATGTTTCCATATGAATTTCTCTATTGTGATTTCCAGGTCTGAGAAGAATGATGTTGGTAACTTAATGGGTATTGGGTTGAATCTGTAGATTGCCTTTGGTAGGATGGACATTCTTACAATATTGATTCTTCCTATCCAAGAGCATGGAATATTTTCCATTTGTTTGTGTCTTTTTGGATTTCTTTGAGTAGTGTTTTGTTCTCATTGTCAAGGTCTTTCACTTCCCTGATTAGGAAGATGCTGAGGTATTTCTTTTTTTGTGGCTATTGCTAATGGGATCGTGCTTTTTAGTTGGGTGTCTGCCTGCTTGTTGTTGGTGTCTATGATTGCAACTGTCTTTATTTTACACATTTATATTGTACCCTAAGACTTTGCCAAATTCTTTATCAG
>NW_007093322.1:0-863 GCF_000164805.1 Carlito syrichta
TCTCCCTCACCAGTGTACTGGTATGAATAATGTGTCTCATGAGTTGCCACAGTCAAAGATACCTCTCTTTCCCCTGGCTGGTCTGGGATCTCTTCTTTGCATGCCCATAATAATTCTAGTTCTGTCATAACATCTAACTTGTTATTATTTTCTTGTTTGAATATCTGCTACTTCACTGTATTTTGAATTCCAAGATGTCATTGGTTATATATTTTCATCTTATCATCACTAGCACCTGTCTTGTAGTAGTATTCAGTAAATACGAATATTGATCAAAAGGTGTTCAGTGACTTTTCTTCATGTTGCATTTATTTATAACTTTCAAAACTCAAGTTATAAACTTTATAAATTAACTCAATAGACTTAATGAAGTCAGGAACTTTTTCATTTAACTTTATCTAAAAGCTGCAGGAAATTTTCAAGCTTTTGTGGCAAATAAGAACAGTTTTGTAACTTAGCTTTATTTGATGTACTAAGCTAAAGGAGTTTCTACATTTTTTTTTTTTTTTTTGATTCTGTGGGACCTCTTTCAGGATAACTCCTGGAACAAATTCCAGTAGTTTAAGATAGGATTTGATAAACTGCAGCCCATGAACTAACTGGTTGCTATTTTTTTGGGAGTAAAGTTTTTTTGGAACACCGTTGCACCCATTTGTTTATACAGTGTCTGTGGCTGCTTTCAAACTGCAATGGCAGAGATGAGTGCTTGGGACCTTATAGCTCCCAAGCCTAAATTATTTAGTACCTAATCATTTATAGAAGAAGGTTGCCAACATCTGTAACAGAAAAAAGTGTTGATAATTATGATAATAAAAATGATAACAGCTAATATTTACTGAGGCTTACTATACATCAGGCAATAT
>NW_007093323.1:0-894 GCF_000164805.1 Carlito syrichta
CGGCGTGATAGCACGCGCCTGTAGTTCTGGCTACTTGGAAGGCTGAGGCGGAAGGATCGCCGGAGCCCAGCAGGTCGAGGCTGCAGTGGCCAGGAGCGGCCACTGCACTCCAGTCTGGGTGACAGAGTGAGACTCCAACTCAAAAAAGAAAAGAAAAGAAAAGAAAACCAGCTTTCCCATCACTGACCTGGGCACACAAGCCAGAAAAAAACCCCTCATCTTTGTCTCCTTCATTTCCTTCATTCAACAACCCAATTATTACTAAAGTCTCATTCTTCATCTCTGTGGCTGCTTCAAACCCGAAATGGTGGCTAGATGTAAAGTGGAATTTTAATTGTCGAAAAAGGCAGATGGCTAAGAAAGTTGAACCAATGATAACGTGGAGTCCGTGAAAGCTAGTAGCCATAAAGAATGTTGAGCCATAAACCCGGTCATAGATAGTGAAAAATGTCTCAAAATATTCTGACGTTTGAAGTATAAAGTAGGCACCTAGAATAATAGTAATAAGTAAGGCTTGGAATATTTGTTTTCGATTACCTTCTATGAGGCTGTGATGGGCTCAAGTAATTGAGATGCCTGAAGCTAATAGCATGGATGTGTTAAGTAGGAGGACTTCTACTACATATTTTGCTGTATCTCGGTGCTCTGGCCTGTCCCCTCTTCCTTCTCCTTCCCCCTGCTGTTCTCAGTCAGGCCCTCACCATCTATTGACTCACCTATTGCTCTAGACTTCTGACTTGTCTTCTGATTTTCACTCTTGCCTTCCTGAATCTATTCTCTATGTAACCTACAGAGAATTGTACAATTCAGATAGGCCCATACCATTCTGTTTGTAGCTCCCCAGGTATCTATTTCACTCCTGTCCCTCTGAGCCCTTCCTTATCTCTCTGCAAC